>NC_084464.1:73602682-73905623 GCF_027409185.1 Cynocephalus volans
AACATGAGTCTTATCTAACATTGAGCACAAAAAAATAACTCAAAATGTATCACAGGTTAAAATTTTAAAAAGCTAAACCTAAGAAAACATCTTTTAGAAAGTGTTGAAAGGTATCTTTGCAAACTTGGAATAAAGATTACTTACTAACATAATGCTGCAACATAAAAGAAAAAAGTGATAAATTGGTCTTTATGAAAAATTTCTAACTCCTATATTTTAGAAGACATGATTAGGGAAATTAAAATGTAGTCTACAGACTGGAAACAAGCATGCATGTACAAAGAACACTTGAAACACACAGATGAAAAAATACATAGTGCAATAAAATAATAGGTGAGAGATTTTAAAAGAACACTGCAAAGAAGATGGCCAACACATATATCAAAAGATGCACTATGTTATTAGTCATCAGGGAAATGTAAATTAAAACCACAGTAAGATATCACTGCATTTCCATCAGAAAGGGTTGACTCACAGCTAAAATGCAGAACAACACAGCTGGTGGGACTGTAAAATGGTAGAAATGCTTTGGAGAAAGTTTGGAAATTTTTTATGCAGTTAAACATAGTAGCCCAGAACTGAAATAACCGAAATATGTAGCAAGGAATTGAATTGAAAAACAAATTACGGTATATTCTCTGAATGGCCTACTACTCAGGAATTAAAAAGAAGTACTGGTACATACATAGACTTAGCTCCATCTCAAAGACATTTTTCATACTCAAACCATCAGCTGTTGCAAAGATTTCCTTGTTCACCACCTATACAACATTTATTGTTTACCTTCTACTTCTGATGTTTTATCTCCTCCTATCTTTCTTTGCCACTGCAATTTTCTTGAAATTACATCAACTAACAACACTCTGACATTTTAGGGATGGCCGTCTTTATCTTTGCTGTTACTTCCATCTGTTCAAATACATTCAGTTTGTTCCATTCTGCTCTGTTCTGTCTTTATCTGCCACAACTGCCATTTCAATTACAACCACTGACTCTGCTATTTGCAATGATGAAGACCAGCATTGCCTCTCTGTACCTTCACTCTCAAATTCATTCAACTCTGGCTCCCTGGTATTCACAAATTCTTCTTAAGGATTCACAATAGCTGCCTTTTTTTCAATTATGTCATTCTCAGGTTATTCATTACATGATATATGCATATAATTAATATTTGAATGTAGCATGAATTGAAAACCCTGCTTCTTTAAATTGTAATAGTAGATAAGAACATATGATTCTGAGTTAGATAAATTAGTATGTTGATTCTTGTCCCACCACTTATTGGCAGTGAGACAATTTGGCGAGATATTTAACTTTTTTAGCCTTTTTTTTTTTTTAAGTTTTCTAAGTTGGTTATTAAAATAATAGGGCTATAGAGAGGTGTTTTGAAGCACTTAGCAGAGTTCCTGGAAAATTGTTCCCTTTTAGTAAATATTAGCTGAAAATATTTCAGCATTATCTTTAATTTCTTTTTATCTTTCACCCCTGAAATGTAATTAGCAATTTTATGATGTTGAAAAAAAATACTTTAAATCTATTGCCTTCTATTTTTTACACCATTTTCTTGATCTAGGTCACTGCCATCTCACGCTTTGATTGCTGAAACAGCCTCTAAGCTTGCTGTTTGCCAAAGCATGGTGCTGCAACTACAACATTCTCTCTAAGAAGCAGAATTGCTAGTGCCCTCAGTACAGAAATCCCAATAACCTTTTTTTACTAAAATTCGAACTACATAGTGCATAAAGTTCATAAAGTCCTTCAGGACTGGGCCCTTTTTTAACTTTTCAATGTCCGATTTTATCCCTCATTCTCTATACTTTTTCTTCAGCCTTACTGGATGAACTTTCAATCCCCTTCTTGTCCTCCTTCTTCTGACTGAAAATGTTTGGTACCTCCTCTTCTCCTGGATGACTGTTACTCACCCTCATTGTCACTTCATCTGACATGCCCTATCATTTTATTCTAGGTCAGATGTTCCAGGCATGTACCTCATGACACCCTGTATTTTCCATCAGAGGGCTTGTAGGATGTAAAAATATTACCATTTAATCAGCTGATATTTCCAATAAACTGCATGACTTATGAGAGCAGGCACCACATTTAACTTTGTGTGGTCAGCATCTACCATAAGGCCTTGTACACAGCACATAGCTGATGTTCAATAAATATTTGTTTAGCACACTATCTTGTTGGATACAGATAATTCCCATAAAAAGGATTCTAGAAACCTTGAAATCTGACATCTCGTTAAATTACCTTTCCTACCAGGTGTCCAGCTGGATCTCAGACCTTTCTACCCGGTCCTGTGCAGATCTTGAGTCAGGTAGTTGAAAGAAAAACTGAGCAGCCACTGGCAAAGTGGTCATGCTTTACTTTTAGACGAGAGCTCTGCACCAGTGGCTCAGAGCCACTGTCTTCCATACTGAAGAGCACAAAAAAATGGTAACAAGCCAAAAAGGGTACTGGGACACACATACACACTAACTCTACTCCCATGTAAATTGTTTACAAAGGATGTGACAAATCATACCCAGCTAGATATGAGGCGAGGGTGCCTGACTATATTGACTCCACTTTCCTCACACTCTACCTCTTCAGGGTCTCTCACCATGCAATCTATGCATTCAGAATCTTCCATGATGTTCCCTTAGCGAGGATGGCTGACCCTTGCATGCATATAGCCTCTGTACTTACGGTACGTTCAATACACCTTGAGTCTTGTCCTCATAGCTCTATCCTTTCAACTACTAGCCGTGAAAACCTCACTCATACACATGTCCAGTTAGTAGTCATCATTGGGGTGATTCTCCACAAGAATCCTGCAGCCACACTGGTAGGAAACCTGGTGCATATTCAGCAAGCTGACACATTGGCAACACAAACATTTGTATTTGTCCAGTCAACTCTGGTGCCTGCAGCCACAATACTATGGGCAAAAAGGTTATCGGCACCAATAGAGAGACTTCTCATCCCTCTGGCAGAATACATGCCAGCTTACCATCCTGGAAAGAATGGTTGCAGGAACAGGTGCTGCAGCTCTATGCAACAGAGCCTCCACTGGAGAGGGAACTTCCCTTGTGGGGTCTTTCATTTAAGAACCTGACTGTGGGCCATAACTGCCATGTCCACCCCTTCAGGTATGGGGGTTGGGTGGAGAGCCTTAGTCCTTTTCAGAAAACCATTGTACCGTTTAATCATTCCTGCTGCCTGGGGATGATACAGCACATGTAACTTCCACTGAATGGACAACTGAGAAACCCACTTCTGAACTCCATGTCCAGTAAAGTGAGTTCTATTATCACTTTCTGTGACCAGGAGCTGACCATACATGGCCATAAGGCTATTCAACACCTTTATAGTGCTTACCTGGTCTGGGGCTTTACTAGGTCATACAAACAGAAGACCAGTAATCGTATCAATGGCTGTGAAGATATACCTGAAGTTCTCTGATTTTGGCTGTGATCCCACAAGATCCTCCTGCCACCATGTTAGGAGCATCCTCCTCTCAGGTTTTCTGCCTATCTGCATGTGATACCCAGTGAGCCATCAAGGGTACATCTGCTTATCAGGGGAATTCTTTCTCAGGTGTATGTGGCACACGGTAGGCCATCGACTACACAGTCTTGCAGCCAGCATACTGCATTCTCCAATGTAGCCACCCAGCCACATCAGCTGCTCGAGTTCTCTCCAGCCATTTTACCTTAGCCAGTGCATCAGCTTCATCATTGCCTGGACTGGCTAAAGGGGAATGTCCTGTGACTTGGAAAAGACTTATTTCCTTTCCATCTCCTAATTCTCATAACTCTTGCCACATGGCTTTTCTCCACAGGGGTCTGTGACCTACCAGCCACCACTGATAATTCCAAGTAGATATCCAAAAGGTAAGACTCTTATATACGACCCACTCATATTCTTCCAAATGACCTAGCAGTGTTGGAGCTGCCTTGGTTAAATCTGCAAGAGAATCAGAGGTTAGCAAGAAATCATCTGTATAATGAAACATTATAGATGTGCTGGTCCTAGTCCACTTGGCTGGGTCCCCAGCCACTAAATCATGACAGATGGTTGGGCTGTGCAGCTAGCCTCGGAGTAACACCTAAAAAATCCAGTGCCTTCCCTCCCAGGTGAAGGCAAATTGATCTTGGCTATCAGCCAAAATTGGGATAGAGAAAAAAGCATTTGCAAGGTCCAGTACATAATGATAAGTTCCTACTGAGTTGTCAGCTGATCCATCAAATTGTGAACCAAAGGCACAGCTTTGTGCAAGGGAAGCCCTACTTTGCTCAGTTCTTGATAGTCCACAGTCATCTTCCAGGTCTCATAAGGTTTTTTCAGTGGCCATACCATGGCATTAAAAAGGTTATGTGCAGGATAAATAATGTCAATCTTTTCTAACTCCAATATAGTGGCACCTATTTCTGCACGTCTTCCTGGAAAGCAGTCCTGTTTCACATTGACCACACACCTTGGCTTGGATAATACCTTTGGGAAATGTCCCCGCAACACAGGCTTTACTGTCCATATCTGCAGCTGGAATTCTCCAACCATCATTTGCAGGAGCAAACCATAGAGTACAGCTATACCCAAGATGTATTCAGCTACTGGGGATACGTACGCAGTGTACACATGAGGGGACAATCATTCAATGCTCAACAGCAAAGACACAGCTTTGACTTTAATAGAATGTCCTCCAGAGCCATCAACATTCACTGTGGCCCCTGGGAACTTATCTGGGTTGTCATGTATAAGGCTACAGTCTGCAGCATTGTCCACCAGTGCTAACACATGCTGTACATTTGTCTCAGACCAATGTATTACCAGTTCAACATGAGGCCTTCAGTCCTCATTTGCCCCCAAAAGATGAGTACCTTGGCCTGGTTCCTAGCCAAAAGAGAACAATCCATCCACCTCGGCAGAGGTAACCAAAAAATCTGTTAAATTCACTGGGCATAACTTGCCACCTGTTTCGTGATGTTTACTGAAACGCTGTTGGGAACACAAAATTGTTGCCACAAAGCAACAGCCGGATATGAGATGAGGGCCCAGAGAGCAAATGCTTGCTGCCTAGGAAGGAAATTTGGGCAAAACTCCTAAAACTTGTTATTTGGCCTTCTGAAAAACAAAGCAAAAAACTAAAAACAAAACATTAGAAAGCTGAACGAACTAGTTGTGCTACTACATGCATCCAAAGAACCTTTTCCCTGCTACTTTTGCATCATCTACCATTGTTATCTTTGTGTTCTGATTCCATAATCTTTTGATATACTCTACAACTTATTTTATAATTAAAATAGTAAAGCCTCTGGACACCAAATGCATAAACTTATTTATTGCTAAGATCTTTTTTTTAAACCTGCACTCATATTCAGTTTTTCATTTGGCAGATAGAGGTTGACGATTAGTTGACCCAAAATAAACACATTTAGTTATTAGATACCGGGTCATTTTTGTTTGTTCAAAAAAGATACTGTAGGTTTCCCTTTAAGCAATATGATATTCTGCTAAACCAAAGTTATGTTTTTAGTTTTTTTGGTTTTTTGACTTAAGTGACAGAAATGTATTTTCTCACAGTTTTGAAGATTGGGAAGTACAAGATCAAGGTGGCACCTGATGCTGTTTCTGATGAGGGCTCTCTCCCTGGTTTGCAGATGGCCTCCTCTTTGTGAGCACAGAGAAATAGGAAGGGGGTGAGCTCTCTGGTGTCTCTTCTTATAAGGAAGGACACTAATCCATCAGATCAAGACCCCACTGTATTACCTCATTCAACCTTATTTCTCTCCTTGTAGGCCTTATCTCCAAATACAGTCAAATTGGGGTTAAGGCTTCAACGTATGTATTTTGAGGGGACATAATTCTTTCCATAACAGAGTGGCAGTGGAACAAACTCCCAGGGAAAGAGTGGGGAACATTCTCGCATAGATAAAAGCTCATTGGACTGGTCCAGTTTCTCAATATTATTGTAGGGAGGGCCTCCTCCTGGCCTTTTGGACATACAAGAAAGGGAAGAACAGAGTAAAAGCACTAGGTCAAAGTTATGTCTTAAATTAGAAAAAAGTAATTGTGCATAATAATATATAAGCGTATTACACATATATACATCATAGCAACTTTTCAGGAACATATATAAATCCTAACAATGTAAAATAGTTAGGAGTAATATTTTATAGGTATTTAGTTATATTAAGTGATATTTAATTAATCCACATTTTGTTTTAAATTATTTTTATATTTATTTTGAATGATATTTTTATTTATATTTATTTATTTAATTCGCACAAAATACAAGACATTTTTTGCCATGTTAGGAATAACGCCATTTTTGTTCATTCCATTATCAAATATGTTTAAACCAAATATAGACCAATTCTGTTTTCTGCTCTAGACTTAGGATGCATAATGTTTAATCTTCTAATAAAGCTTTTTAGTTAAGCATTGTAAATTATAGATGTGTTTTCTTTTTTTGTAACTATTAATCAACATTGCTCTCTTGTTCTCCTCTTCTAATTCAAGTTTATTTTTCAGTCATGTGAGCCTTGATTTACTCACTTTGTAAGTTAAACCAAGTTAGCAGAGTGAACACTCAATAAATCAGGTTTGTTTCTTTTAATGTGTAAATTTTTTAGTGAATGGATGGCAGTTCAAAGAATACCAACATATTCTGATATTTTGAAGCAGTTGCTTTTAAAGGAAAAAATAACAGACAAGGTCACAATATATTTTAAGTTAATGTATTATAATATTCACTAATAATATTTGTTGTCTTATAAATATAATAATAGAACTTTGTATACCCACCATATTTCTCATCTACTTTGATTTTCTAAAAGTAAAAATTAATTCTTTATCCATATCTATGACCTTTTAAATTATTTTTCAATATCAAATAAAAAATGTCCTTTTATTTCTGAATTTTCACATGAGTTTTACTAGACCCTGGACATTTTTGAGACTCAGATATTTTAATTGCTTGACCACCTGTCTTTTTCTGAACTTTCAGTTCTTTCTTTGTTCTTGGGAATTATAACTAAGTTCCTGGCATCTGTCCTTAACTTGTTTGGTTAATGCAAAAGGAAAATATCCATTTAATTGCTCAAAATCTATTCCCAACTCAATTACAATTACTGAAAACTTACATTATTAGTTTTTTAATTAATGTAGCTTCTATATGTTTTGCAATGCATTCATATGCAAATCATTTTATCTGGTCCATTAAAAATGATCACTCATTTCAATGTATATTCAGTAACAAGAACTGAGTTTCCAACTATATGTTTTATAAACATAATGCTGGGGTTTTATATATAATTTATTTGTTTTTCTCCCCCATAATTCATTTTATATTGATGCAAGTCAATTTATGACTTGCTCCATATTCTGTGTTCTTTTTCAAAATAATCCTTTAGCTATTTTATATTATCTGTTTTTCATTCCAATATTTTTTAGTTGCTTGTATCAGAACATGTTAATTCCTTACTATGAATTATGCATCTTTCACTTTAACATAAAATTTTGCAATCAGCACCCAGATGCATGTCTTCAAGTGCAATAGTTCCAATGGGTAATAGAACATCTGACTCTTACTTTTATGCATGCATAGGGACGTCTCTCTGTCTCCCATATAGTATTTTTTTAAACCAGTTTTATATTTACAGAAAAAATGAGAAAATAGTGCAGACAGTCCTCACATATGCTACAGTCAGTTTCTCCTGCTATGCACATCTTACATATTTGTATGTTACATTTCTCACAATTAACGAGCCAATGTTAGTAATGGCTCTTTATTATTCAGTAAAATCCATACTCTATTCAGATATTTTGAGTTTTTATCTAATGTCCTCTTCTGTTGCAGGATCCCATCCAGGGCACACATTGTATTTAGTATGCCTCCTTAGTATTCTCTTGACTGTGACAGTTTCTCAGTTTTTTTTTTTTTTTTTTTTTTTTTTTTTAATAATCTTGAGAATTTAAAGAAGTACCAGTGAGAATATTCCTCAGTTTAGGATTTTTTTTTTATTTATTCATTACAAATATTTATAAGATACAAAGCTGATTGTCACCCTTCCTGCCCATAATGTAGGGGCCAGATTCATATTGGGGGCATACCCATTACCAGAAATTGCTTTTGTACCCTTTGTCCTCTTCCAATTATCCTCCAACCTCCCTCCCCATCCCCCTCTCCCCTCCACTCCAATTTGTAGCCCTAGGAATGTTCCCTCCCTCTGTTGGATCACCGCACTACTGTGGTCTTTCTTTCCTGCCTTCTTTCTCTCTTAGCTTCCACATATGAGTGGGCACATGCGGTATTTATACCTCTGTGCTTTGCTTGTTTCACTCAACATAAGTTTCCCCAGGTTCATCCATGTTGTTGCAAATGGGAGTATTTCATTCTTTTGTATGGCAGAGTAGTATTCCATAGTGTATATATATACCACAGTTTCCTTATCCAATCATCTACTCAGTTTAGGATTTGCACGATGTTTTTCTCATGATGAGGCTGGGACTATGCATTATTGGGAGAAAGATCACAGAGATAACGTGCCATTTTCATCCCATCATATTAAGGGTATATAAAAGGTCAATGAGATTTATGTTGACCTTGATCACCTGCTGTGTCAACATCTGTCAGGTTTCTCCACACACCTCTCTATACTCTATTCTGCAAAAGTAAATATGTGCAGCACACACTTAAGGAATGGAAAGTTTTGCTCCCTTTCTTTGAAGGCAAACTATTTGGAATTCTGCTTCTCTCTTCTATGTTATTTATTTATGTATGTATTTATTTAGGTCCGGAATCCTAGGTGTTAAGTTTATAGTTTGGGTTATAGTTCAATGGTTCTTTTCTGTTGTTGTTGCTCAAATTGTTCCAGCTTAGGTCCTTGGGAAATCTTTCAATTGGTCCCTGGCTCTTTATGACATTTCTCCATCAACACAGGGCTTTCTTCTTTCTTCCTCCTTCCTTCCTTCCCACCCTCCCTCCTATTTCTCTTTCTCTCTCTCTTTCTTTTTTTCTTTATTCCTTCATCCCTTTCCTTTCTTACTTTTTGAAAGTACAAATGCTTTACTTTTTTTACCTTTTTCCTCAGGTTTACCTTCACCTTGTATATTTCCAGCCCCAGATCTCAAATAAGCCTTTTCTCCAAAGATTCCTGATTCCTTTTATTAGAGAATGGTTTTGGAAACCAAGACCTGGGAATTAGATATGCTTATTTCTACTGAGGCATCATTTTTTTCTAAGCTCCTTCTGCTGACAAAACAGGAAATATATGTGTATACTAACTTGTAAATCATGAGCTCATTCTGATGTCTCCAACTCTATCCCATTACAACATAAATTATTCTAAATTCTCTTCCAGCTTATCTATAAATTCACTCTCAAACAGTGAGAAACCTGGTTCCCAACATCAATAATACATTTACTTACTTAATTCCATTACACTAAAATAATAATATCAGAATTGTCATCCTGAACCCTACGGAAAATAACTTTCTCAGCAAGAATACATTGTCTATGTGCGGTTCTTTATGTCTGTAGTCTGAAATGCTCCCCTCATATCTAAAGTTACTTAGGTCAGCAACTATTCTCACTACTCCCCGCCATGAGTTTATTTCATAAATTTGTAATAGAGTGAGACTCTTTAGGCATATTATGCATTTCATCTCAGCAGCCCCTAACGTCCTAAATGAACTTATTTTAATTTGAATACATTAAAGTTCACTGTTTGTGCTGTAAAGTTCTATGAGTTTTGACGAATACATAGGTCGTTTATTTGTCATTATAGTTTCATTTATTGTCTAATGTCCCTAAAAAATTACTGTTTGTTCTAGTCTGTCTGCTCCCTGTCCTTCTGATTCCTCAAAAATAACCAATATTTTTACTGTCTCTAGTTTTGCTGTTATCAGAATGTTAAAGAATTGGAATCACACAGTATGTACCTTTTCAGACTGCATTCTTTTACTTAGAAATATGAATTTAAGGCTTACCCATTTTTTTTTTATTGGTGAATAAGATTCTTTGTATGGATTTACACCAATTTATCTTTAAACAATTGAAGGGCATTTGGTTATATCCAGTTTTTTTATAATTATAAATAAACCTGCTATAAACATCTGTATGCAGGATTTTGTGTGAACCTGTTTTCAGATCAATTGGGCAAATACCTAGGAGCATGACTGTTGGCTTTTTTGTAGCTTTGTAAGAATCTACCAAATTGTCATCCAAAGTAGCTCAGCCCTTCCTCATTCCCACCAGAAATGAATGACATTTTCAGTTTTTCCAAATCTCACCAGCATTTGGAATAACCACTGTTTAGATTTTAGCCATTCTAACAGGTGTGTAGTTACCTTTTAATGCTTTTTAAACTTGCATTTCCCTAATGACAAATAATATTAAATATGTTTCTTAAAAATAAGATATTAAATTTATTTGCTATCTGTATATATTCTTTGATGAGAAGTCTTTTGCTCTTTTTAAAATTGTGTTGCTTATTTTCATATTGTTGGGTTTTAAGAATTATTTGGGCATTTTGGACAAACGTTCTTTATCAGATATTTGTTTTGCAAATAATTTCTGCAATTCCATGACATTTTTATTATGTTGACTGTCTTTGTATAAGCAGAACAATCTATTTCTTTTCAATGAAGTTTACCTTTTTGTTTTTTATTTCATGGTATGTACTTTTGGTGTTGTTATCCAAAAACTAATCATCAAACACATGGTCACCTAAACTTTCTCCTATACCTTCTTCTAGAAATTATGTCATTATGTGTTTTACATTTAGGTCTATGTTTCATTTTGTGATAATTTTTATGGAAGATATAAAGTTTATGTCTAGGCTTATACTTTTGCAGATGGATATCCAATTGTTCTACAGTTATTTAATGAAAAGTCTATCCTTTTTCTGTTCAACTGCCTTTGCTTCCTCTTCAAAGATCAGTTGACTATATTTGTATGGGTCTATGTATTAATCCGTTTGTGTTGCTATAACCGAATGCCTGAGACTGGGTGATTTACAAAGAAAATGAAATTTATTACTTAATAGTTTCTGAGGCTGGGAAGTCCAAAGTTCATCTGGGGGAGGCGACAGAGACTCAGGGGTGTCACATTGCAAGATGGTGGAAGCAGAGAGAGTGCAGAGAGAGAAACAGACTCTCCTCTTCTTTTAAAGCCCCCTGAACCACACCTCTGATCACCATTTTTAATCCAGTCACTACTGCTCAGTCCTACAATCTAATCACTTCTTCAAGGCTCCACCTTTCAATTACCATAATAGGATTTCCCACCCCCTGAACAGTCACAATGGGAGCCAAGTTTCTAATACACAAAACTTGGGGGACACAATTCAAGTTTCAAGGAGTTTAGGGGGGACATAATTCAATCCACTACATTACACCACTGGCCCCCCAAAACTCTTGTCCTTTTTACTTGCAAATACATTCATTTAATCCCCAAAGTCTTAACTTGGTTCAACTCAAGAGACAAAAGTTCAAAGTCCTATTGGTGAAATCAATACAAGTTATCTACATCCAAGACACAATGGTGGGACAACCATAGGGTATATATTCCCATTCTAAAAGAGAGAAATAGGCCAAAAGAAAGGGGTAACAGGTCCCAAACAAATCCGAAACCCAGTAGGGCAGACATTAAATCTCAAAGCTGGTGAATCAGGTACCTTGATTCAATGTTCAATGTCCTCTGCCTGCTGGTGTGGGGGTTGGGTCCCAAAGTCCTCTGGCAGCTCTGCTCCTATGGTTGTCCTGATTGTAGGCCACACTTCAGCTCTCCCAGGCTGGCGTTCCACTCTGGTAGCTCTACAGGTCTGGGGTCTCCATGGTGGTCCCACTTTCATGGCTCCACTAGATGTGGCACTGTTGGGGTTTCTTTGCTACAACTCTGAGCCCACGTTTCCACTTGTCATAGCTCTAGCAAAGACTCTATGCTGTGAAACCGTCACTGTGACAGATCTCTTCCTAGGCCCACAGACTTTTCCATACCTCCTTTGAAATCTGGGTGGAGGCTCCCAAGCCTTCACAGCTCTGGCATTCTGTGAGCCTGCAGACCTAACACCATGTGGACACCACCAAGGCTTCTGGCTTGTATTTCTGAAAGCTGTATGTCTAGCCACACCTGGGGCCAAGTTAGCCATGGATGGAGAAGCCAAAGCAGCTGGGGTGCTGGAAGCAGCTTCTTGAGGTGGCTCTGGGCATCGAGCCCATGGACGTCATCTCAGGCCTATTTCCTAAGACCGTTTTTGTCTCCCTAGGCCTTTGGGTCTGAAATGGAAGGGTTGGCCCCAGAGGCTTCTTCAATGCCTGCTGGGCCTTTTTCCCCTTTTCGTGATAATCCCTTTCTGTTGAGTTAATCTTTTTATAGTACCATTGAATTTTTCTCCTGACAATGATCTCTGCTTCTCTACCACATGGCCAGGCTGCAAATTTTCCAAATCTTTACACTCTGCTTCCCTTTTAAATTTTGACTTTATGTCATTCCTTCATCACCATAACTCAGCATAGCCTGTTACAAGTAGCCATGCAGCTTCCTGAATACTTTGCTGCTTAGAAATTTCTTCGACCAAATGCTCTGGTGCACAACTCTTTTTTTTTTTTTTTTTTTTTTTTTTTAAAGATGACCAGTAAGGGAATCTTAACCCTTGACTTGGTGTTGTCAGCACCACGCTCACCCAGTGAGCTAACTAGCCATCCCTATATGGGATCCAAACCCATGGCCTTGGTATTATCAGCACCACACTCTCCCGAGTGAGCCATGGGCTGGCCCAGCACAACTCTTAAGTTCCAACTTCCACAAAGTCCTGGGGCATGTACACAATGCAGCCAAATTCTTTGCCAGTTCACAGCAAGGGTGATCTGTGCCCCAGTTTCCAATGATCTCTTCATTATTTTCATCTGAAACCTTAGAATGACCTTTATGGTCCATATTTCTATCAGCACTCTGCTCACCACCATTTAAACAGTCTCTAAAGAGTTTCAAATCTTCCCTGGTTTTCTTGTCTTCTACAACTTTCACTAGCATCTAGGCTTTTTCTAGCCTATTCCTCCAAATTCCTCCAACCTTTCCTCAACACCCAGTTCCAAAGCTCCTTCCACATTTCCAAGTATCTGTTATAAGCAACATCCCACTTCTGTGGTACCAGTTTTCTGTATTAGTCCATTTGTGTTGCTTACAACAGAATACATGGAACTGGTTGATTTATAAAGAAAAACAAAATGTATTGCTTATAGTTTCTGAGGCTGGAAATCCAAAGTTCATCTGGTGGTGGCGACAGTGACTTACAGGTCTCACATTTCAAGATGGTGGAAGCAGAGAGAGTGCAGAGAGAGAAACAGATTCTCCTCTTTTTTTAAAGCCCTCAGAACCACACCTCTGACCACCATTTTTAATCCATTCACTACTGCACAGTCCTAAATTCTAATCACTTCTTCAAGGCTCCACCTTTCAATTACCATACTAGGATTTCCCACCCTCTTAACAGTCACAGTGGGGACTAAGTTTATAATACATAAAACTTGGGGGACACAACTCAAGTTTCAGGGAGTTTAGGGGAGACATAATTCAATCCACTACAGTCTTCCCTTGGGTTCTCTATTTTGTTCCTTCGACAATATGGTCATTCTTTCACAAAACCAACCTATTTTGATTACTGTAGTTTTATATTAGTTTTTAAATCTAGTAGTGTGAGTTTTCTGACTTTGTACTTCTTCAGTATTGTTTTGGCTGTTCTTGACCTTGCCTTTTCATACACACTTTAGTGTCATTTTGCCAATATCCCCCAAATCACTGGAATTGGGATTGCATTGAATGTATAAATCAAGTTGGGAAGACTACGCATCTCAACAATTGTGTCTGTTCCTATTAATAAACACAAAATAGATCTCCACTTATTTATATCTTTATTGATTATTATCAGAACTTTACAGTTTTTTTAAAATAGCTCCTGCATATATTTCATTAAATCTATATGCAAGAACTTATTTTTCTTGGTGCTAATATATATTGTGTTGTGTTTTTAATTTTAAATTCTGATTGTTCATTGCTTGTATATAGGAAAGACATTTATTTTTGCATATTTATTTTTACATATTCTGTGACCTTCTAATAATTGCTGTTTATTTCCAGGATTTTATTTGTCAAATATTTGGGCTTTTCTACATAAACTATAATGTCATCTGTGAAAAAAGAAAATTTAATTTTTATTATCCAGCCTACATACTTTCTTTTAATTCTAATATTGGTAATTTGTGTCTTTTCTTTTTTTTTTTTTTTTTTTTTGGTATGGTTGGCTAGAGGTTTACCAGTTTATCAATTTTTTTCAAGGAGCTAGTTTTTGGATTTTTAAATTTTTGTTCTATTTCCTATTTTCAATTTTATTGAGTTTTGTTCTCATTTTATATTATTTATTTTCTCCTGCTTGCTTTAGACTTTATTGTTATTCTTTCTCTAGTTTCCTAAAGAAAATGCTTAAATCATTGACTTTAGTTGATTCTTTTTCTAATATATGCCATCAGTAGTATACATTTTTTTTTCTAAGCACTGCTTTCCTTGCATTTAACAAAATTTTAAATTTCATTCTCTTTCATTTAATTCAGAATATTTTAAAATTGTGATTGAGACTATTCAGAAGTTTGTCATTGAATCTCCAGGGGTTCAGAATTTTCTCTCTGTGTTTTTTAATTGATGTTTAGTTTAATTTTATTTATGTCTGAGAATATACTTTTCAATATCTCTAATCTTTAAAATCAATTAAGGAGTGCTTTATGGTCCAGAATGTGCTCTGTCTTGATAAATGTTCCATGTGAGTGTGAGAAGAGAAAATTCTTCTGCTTTTGGTTGGAGTGCTTATACATGTCAATGTTCATTGCAGCACTCTTTACAATAGCCAAGAGTTGGAACCAGCCCACATGTCCATCATTGGATGAGTGGATACGGAAAATGTGGTACATCTACACAATGGAATACTACTCTGCTATAAAAACGAATGAAATACTGCCATTTGCAACAACATGGATGGACCTTGAGAGAATTATATTAAGTGAAACGAGTCAGGCACAGAAAGAGAAATACCAGATGTTCTCACTTATTGGTGGGAGCTAAAAATTAATATATAAATTCACACACACACACACACACACAAAAAAAAAAAACGGGGGGGGAGAAGATATAACAACTGCAATTACTTGAAGTTGATACGACAAGCAAACAGAAAGGACATTGTTGGGGGGGAGAGAGGAGAGGGAGGAGGGAGGGAGGTTTAGGTAAGGGGCAACAATAATCAACCACAATGTATATCAACAACAACAACAAAAAAAGTACTGTTCAGGTCAACCAAACCTATTTTCTGCCTGCTTGGTCTACCAATTACTAATGAAGGGATATTGGTCTCTAACTGTAACAGCAGATTTATTTGCTTCTCATTGCATTTCTATTAGTCATTGCCTCACATATTTGACAGCCAGTTATTACGTGTATGCATATTATGATCATTACATTTCCATGAAGAATTGACCCCTTCATCATTATTCAATACCCTCCTTTTTCCTTTATACTTTTTCTTGTTCTGAATCTTGCTTTGTTTAAAGTTTGTTTTGATTAGTGTTATTATGGTATATCTTGCTTCATTCTTTTATTTTTAGTTTATCTATTTCTTGATATTTAAAGTGAGATGGCAGACACATACTGCTTACTATTTTTTTAAAAAATCCAATCTGATATGCTTTTAATTGGCTTATTTAGAAATTAACACTTAAAGTGCTTATAGATATAGTTGATTAATATCTAGCATGTTTGTAACTGTTTTCTATTTGTTACATTTGTTCCCTTTTTTCTATTTCTTATTTTCTACCTTTCCTCTTTTCAATTGAGCATGCATATGAATCTCTTTTCTATTCTTTTAGCATATCAGTTATGCTTTATTTAGTCTTTCCCTAGAGTTTGCAATATACATTTACAAACATTACAAGTCCACATGCAAACAACACTACAATGTTTCATCTACCAGTACATTATAACAGATTATCCTCAATTTCTCCCCCCATCCCGTATAACGTTGCTGTCATTCATTCTATGTTTCCATTAGCTATAATAAACAAGTACATTGTTGCTATTATTATTTTTCACAAACTGTTATTTGTTGTATCAATTAATAATATGAAAATTACTTTATTTTATTTTTTTATTGGTTATGAATATTCACGGGGTACAAAGCTGACCGTCACCTCTCCTGCCCAAGATGTGATGGTCAGATCAATACTGGCAGTATGGCCATTACCAAAGATTGTGATTATACCCTGTGTCGCCCACACAATTAATCCCTGAACTCCCTCCCCCAACCCCTTTCCTCCCCCTCACTTTGTATCACTAGGGATACTCTCGCCCTCTAAAAGTCCAGCGTACCACTGTGGTCTTTCTTTCCTTCCATTTCTCTCTCAGCTCCCACTTATGACTGAGGACATGCAGTATTCTTCCCTCCATGCTTGGCTTCTTTCACTCAACATAAGTTTCTCCAAAATTAAAGACTTTATTACATCTTAACTTATCCCTTTTCCACACTCTTTCTTTCTTTATGTAGATACAAGACTCTGAACTATATAATTTTTCTTCTTTCTGAAGAATTGATTCTAACATTTTCTGCAAAGATGGTCTACTGGCAATAAATTCCATCAATCTTTGCCTGTCGGACAAGTCTTAATTTTTCTTTCATTCTGAATGATAATTTTTCTGGATGTAGAATTCTAGATTGATGCTTTGTTTTATTTTTCTACCAACATATCAAATATTGTTCTTCACTCTCTTCTTGATTACATGGTTTCTGAGAGATCTGATGTAATTTCTATGCTTGTTCCTCTGTAGATAAAGTTTTTCCTCCTCTGACATCTTTCAAGATTTTCTTTATTTTTATTTTTATTTTTTTATTTTCTGCAGTTTGAATATGGTATACCTAGGTATATGTTTTTTGGTATTTCTTTTGCTTGGTAGTTTCTGAACTTTTGAGATCTGTGGTTTGGTGACTGTGAATAATTTTTGAAAATTCTTAGTCATTAATACTTAAAATAATTTTTCTTTTCTTTTCTCTTTCTTTCTTTGTTTTCTTCCTATTTTTTCCCCAGCATATTTTCTTTCTTTTTCAAGCACACCATAGTTCTTTAATATTCTGCACCCCCCCTTTTTTTTAACTCTTTCTTTCTCTTTGCATTTCAATTTTGGGAGTCTATTGACATTGCTTCAAACAATGTTTTGTCAACCATGTCCAGTCTATTGATAAATCCATGAAACACAGTATTCATTTCTGTTAGAATATTATCTTTAATTTTTGGATTTCTTTTTTTGTTTTCCATCTCTTTGCTTACATTACTCATCTTTTCTTGCATGTTATCCAATGTTTATATTAGAATCTTTAGCACAGTTATTTAAAATTACTATTCTGATAATTCCAAAATCTCTCACTATGTCACACTTGAGGTAGATCTCTTCCCTTTGAATTGGGCTGGATAGAAGAAGAAAACTCCTAATCTTTTTGTTATACTCACTTGAAATTTAGCCTCTGCAACAAGTATTTGTTGAAAATTAAAAATTCTGGTGCCCTGCCTCTCCTGAGAATATATTATATCCAGAGAACTGGAGCCTGGAGAAGGGAGCTCAGTGTTCTTGACTCTGTAGATAGCATAAAAAGCATTTTAACGTGGAGCAACAGAAATCCTAATTTATTACTGGTGGGAATGCAAAATGGTACAGGTACTTTGGAAGTCAGTTTGTAAGTTTTAGTTTGGCTTAAAAAACTAAACATACTCATACCATAAGATCCAGAATTTATGCTCCTTGGTATTTGCTCAAAAGATTTGAAAATTTATGTCTACATATAAACCTTCACATGATTATTTATAGCAGTTTAAGTCGTACTTAATAAAATTTGGAAGAAACCATGATGTCCTTCAGTACGTGAATGGATAAATGAAATTGGTATATCTAGAAAATAGAATATCATTCAGCACTAAAAAGAAATGAGCTATCAATTCATGGAAAGACATGGTCAAATCTTAAATGCAAATGATTAAATGGAAAAGCCAATATTAAAAGGCTAAATAATGTATGATTCCAACTATATGGCATTCTGGAAAGGGCAAAACTATGGATACAGTAAAAAGATTATTGGTTCCTGGGGTTGAGGCAGGGAAGGATGAATGGTGAAACACAGAGGTATTTTAGGGCAGTGAAATTACTCTACATTATACTATAATGGTGGCTATGTTTGTCCAAATCCATAGCATGTTCAACATCAAGAGTAAATCCTAATGTCAACTATGAACTTTGGGTGATTATTACATATCAATGTAGATTCATCAACTGTAACAAATGTACCATTCTGGTTGGGGAATTTTGATAACAGGGAATAGTATTAATGTGTGGAGGCAGAGAGAATATGGACAATCTTGCATCTTCTGCTCAATTTTACTATGAAAATAAAACTGCTCTAAAATATAGTCTACTATATAATCAATCTGTTAACAGTGCATCAAATGCCATATTTAAATTTACTTCCAAAGACTGGGTATGTTAGAATAAACTCTGCCATAAACTATGAAGAAAAAAGTATGATCATTCAAATTCCTTTACTCACTTACTTACAAATAAGTTGTTCAATGGCTTCCTTATTTTTCTTTTTTCTTCCCCCTGCCCCCCAAAATAAAACCAAATCTCCTTAACAGGGCATATGAGGCCATTAATGAGCAGACTTATATATATTTGAAACAACTCACCTTTCAACATATTGATCTCCTTTTATTTTGTCTTGTGTGTCATGATCACATTTACTTGTGATTCTTGTTACATGATATGTTCTTTACTTGGAAAACTTTGATAGATGTTTTCTTGCAAATTCATTATAACCCTCCATCTCATAGTTTAGACATCTGCTTGAGGTGTTCATCTCATGAATCAGAGAGCATTGTGAACTTTCCTTATATTATGCAGTATTAATTCACATACTTAATTATCTACCTGAAGAGAAAATAAGTTCCATGAGAGCAAAGTTAAGATCTTTCTTATTCCCATTGAGGGAGTAACAACTAGAGTAGTGCCTGACACAGAGAAGGGGATCAAAAGAAGAGGATATTTTTAACCATTGTTTAATCTTTATAGGCAATATCTTCCTGCTATATACCAGATGATAAATGTGATTAAATTCACATTCATAATTTCAATAACAAAGTTTAGCCAAATTCCGAATTTACCTGCTCAGTGACCTGGATGATTCTTGTTTTGTTTTCTTTTTCTTTTTTTTCTTTTTCTTTTAAGTTTACTGATGAAATTCAAATAGGGGAAATATTAAAATGAAAACAAACTTTTAAGTAGCAGTAAGCAGTTCTTTTAGCTTTCCAAGTTTGAGAGAAGATTCAATATATGATTTGAGTCAATTTTCGCTAGATCCCTATTTAAATGGAGTTAGAACTGAACCGTGATTGAAAGTATATTGGTTATGAATTAATCTTTTTGATAATAATACTCTTATTTAAAGAATTTGTTCAGTAGATCAATATGTGTCAAGTGTTTTCTGTGATCTTCTACCATGTAGTATAATAGTGTGTCTGAGTGAAATTCTGGAAGATTTATGACAAGTTTCAGGTGCCTAAACTAAAAAAATTCTGTCTTCATAAACCTAAGGAAACTGGGCCACACAACTTCTTGACATCCTCCACAGTGATGGACATTGCCTTTCAATACTAATTTCTCACAAGTTATTTGCTTAGCTCTTCAAATGTTTTATATTTGGTAGACATTATCATGAAGGAAGAAATAATAGTTATGATGATTGAATTACATCGACATGTGTTGACATTTTGTTTGTATGTCCTCCTATTTTTTTGAGAGAGTCTTTAACTACTGCTAACTGATAATGTTATACATGATGTCATTCATTCATTCTTTATTTAAAAAATATATATTGTTGCAGATATTGTTTTAGGAACTTAGAAAACATTAGTGAAGCAAACAGATACGGCCTTTTCCCCAGGTATATCTTATATTCTAGAGTAGGAGAAAGACATCAAGAAATTACTTAAAGTAAAATCTCAACTTAAATGAAATATGCTTTAACAACTGCAATTATAACAGAAATAAATAAATAAGAATAAAAGAGAGATGAGTTTTACAGAAATTTTAATCTTCCCTTCTTGAGTTCCAGTGATAACTAGAAATGTAGTTAAACTACAAAAGTTAGACTAAACATTTTTGAGAGCTTGGTTTATCATTAAGATAAAATTTTAAATTCAATGCCATTATTTTCAACAAATTCTCCATCTGATAGAAAAGCATTACATATCTTTACATTTGATATTACTCAAAATATTATGTTAACTCCATTTTGGGCTGCTACATAACAACAATAGTCTAAAGAATAATAGTTTTTTTGTCATTTAGCTAGATCATTTGCACTAAATCCCAGTGTTCAGCCAAGACAACAGTAGAAGAAAATTAGTTTAGATCTCTAGTCATAATCCTAAGAACTACTATCTTATCTAGTCCAAGCCTCATTTTCCTCATCTGTAGCATGGAGATGATAGCAATAAACACCCCAGGTAGTGTTTTGAAGTTCATTGAAATAATGTAACCTAATGACTTAACACAGTGACTCACACATAATCAGTGTTGCATCAATGCCAGTTGAGCTTTCCTCATTTTTCACTGACTCATATTTATTTAAATTATAAAGATTTAATACAACTGTAAACATTAGAGCTTAAGAGTAAACAAAATCAGAATCTTTCTTAAAATGAAAAGGAAAATTAAATAAAATAAATATTGCTGTGACAAAATTTAATTGTGTTTGTTATACTAAAACCAAAAAGTTAATTACATGACTAATGTTCAGTTTTTAATTTATATGGGTAAAATTGGAGTGTTTTGAAATTATTCTGGTCAACAAATTCTTACACATGAGGGACATAAAGTTAGCTATAGTCTTAGTCACTACTAGAATTAAGAAAATTTCTCTCTCTGTGTTTTAGTCATTGTTAACTGTGTACTGAATAATAATTGACAATAATTGCTCACAATTGTTAAATACTTACATATTAGTTTCATGCTGTACAGAATACTTTTCATGCATTATTGCCCTTAATCTTCAAAAATCTTTTGAATTAAATTTTATTATTCTCATTTCAAAGATGAGAGAACTGAAGCTTAACAAGTCTAAGCAAATTGCCCTAGATCTCACAGCTATTAACTGATGGAGTCAGAATACAAACCAAAGCAACTTGACCAAGAACATGTGCTCTGCAGTACTGTGCCAAGCCATTGCTGAATTGATAATGACATGCTGACAGTAAACTTGAAGTTGCTTATTAAAGCTCATCACTAATTTTAATATTCTACTAAATTTCATAGCTTCGACATAAGATATGGGGACAGATAGAGGAGACAAAGAAAAGGATGAGTAGTTCACTCACAGTCACAGGCTGGCACCAAACTGCCTGGGATGACAAAGATTTGCTATTTGAATGTCACAATATAGTTAAGAGTCACAAAAGAGCCTGAAGAGTTTTGTAATCTTTATATTAATTGTGTAAAAATGATTATGATAGCAAAATGTAAATAATAGGTCATTTTTATGAACTTTTAGAAAATAATCGAGTATCAAATGCCATAAATTTATAATTTTCTAGAAAGAGGTTGGCAAATATTTTTTTCTGTAAAGAGTCACATTGTAAATGACTCAGACTTTTCAGGCTATATAATTCTATTGTGTATTCTTCTTCAATTTTCTGTTTTGTTTATGTTTTTACAATGCTTTAAGTAGATAAAAGACAATCTTAACTCTTTGGCAGTACTAAAGCAAGCTGCTGGCCAGATTTAACCTCTGGGTCATTGTTTGCTGACTGCTGGTCTAGAATAAAAATAATTGTTAACTCTTAAGTACTATGCAACACTTGGATGATAGGTGTATGTATATATATACACATTTATTAATATATATGACCTTAATTACTTTTTGTAAAATAATCTAATTGTTTTCACAAATCAAATAATAGGAAAGTGAACTAACAAAGTTAATTTCTACTCATTCTTACAATTTAACCACCAGAGATGGATATTATTAAAAGAGATATGTGAATATTTCTATAGTGTTCTACGTGAACTTACCATCATACAGGTTTTAAGTTTATTTTATATCTTATGGTTTTCATATGCTTTACAAACATATGATCCCATTGCAGAGAGTTACTTGCCCTATTGTATTTCTTTAATGGCATTTAATTCGAGTGGTGTTTTTAATGGCTCTAATTAAAGTTCCATCTTATAAAAATTTAACAATATTTCATAGCATGTATGGTCCATAATTTATATAACTGTTTTCCATTGATGGAAGTTTTTCAATCTGTTAAAAATAATGTAAGCAATAATAAATATTAATAAATATGTTATGTCCTGGTGCATGTATTTATGTAAGAGATCCCAAAAGCTAGCTTTTTTCATCATAGGTTAATACTGACAAATAATATTTTAATAATGATAGCAATAAGTAATTCCCCAAACAATATGTGAAAGTCACTGATTCTCAATGCTTTTCCCTAGCATTCAAAATAAACTCGTTTAAAGATATTTGAATATTTTACTAATGAAAATCATTTTACAGAGAAAAACAAACATGCCATATACATTGCTTCTGCCTTGGCTGACAATATAATTAAAAATATACTAGAAACTATATAAATTGCAAATGTGTTTATTGAGATATTGTACCATAAAGATTGTTGAGAAAGAGCACTTGGTTAAATGGTAAGTTTAATACATATTTACTGCAGTAGCAGTAAAAGCACTTACCAATGAGTAAAAGTTGTTTTAGTTTATCTATACAAATTCCATATCTTATCTAGAATTGAGGTTCTTGGGCTATTTGCTTGCAAGGATTTTTCTGTCTACTTTTACTGCAATGAGGTTATTGTAGCTCACTGTGCCACGCAATGTTTACTTTTGAGATCAGGATTATTACAACAGGTATTCACATTTTCTGTGTGTGTAAAATCACATTTATCCATTAAACAGTTTTAGAGAAAATTGAATTATCCATCAACTTTGTTATATTAAACCTGACAATGACTTTAGTGATCATTTTATAATTAATCCAACCAGTATATAAATTATGTAAATACCTTTAGTGTAAGAAAGATAATTTGAAAGCTTGTCTTCATTGCATTGATTTATGTAAGATAAAAATAAAGTATGATTGGGGTAAAATCACTTTTAAAACACAAAGTAAAATATTGTATTTAGGGCAGTGTTTACATCTTAGTTTTTGTTTGTTTACATATTTTCATTGGTTTCTGATAAGAATTGTCCATGTACCATTTTGCCTACATTTTCATTTATTTTTTTTGGTGTGAAGATTTTTGTATCCCAATATTAACCCTGTTTTTCATGTTATACAGTAGTGTTGCTTAATGATGGGATGAATTCTGAGAAATGCATCATTAGGCAATTTTGTCCTTATGTGAACATCATAGAGTGTACTTAAATTCAAGTGATGTCGCCTACTATGCACCTAGGCTATGGTATAGCCATTATAATTTTATGGGACCGTCATCATATATGTGGTCCGTTGACTGAAATATCATTATGCCATACATAACTGTATATTATAAGCATTTCCTTTTAATATAATTTAATTTCTGATTTTGGTTTGGTCTTCTTCCATAAGAAAAAAAAAAATAACACTATATTTCTGTTTGGCTTTTTTATATCCTGCCTTTCTTAATAAGTCCTCCACTGAAACTAATTACATAATTTTTTTCTTAATTACTCTAATAGTTTATAGTTTTATTTTAATAACTATATTTAAAATTGAATAGAAATTATATACTGTAACTACAGTGTATTTGAAAATACATCTTTGATTTTTTCCATAATATCATCGTGTCTAAATCAATTATTTCCCACTGAAACTTCATATTTCCTCCATTCTATTATATTATTATAATAATAATTGATTTCATTATACTAGCTTTATTTTGAGTATAAAAATATGTGCTTTTTTAATTCAATTGAAATTCTCAGAAATGTATTTTTCTTTTTGAACCTATGAATCACTTTTACCAATTCCAAGAAATCACTTATGAATTATGTTTTTAAATTTAGTAAATTTGTATATTAAACATGATTGAAATTTTTATGCTGCCTTCAAATCCAGAAAAATTTCATGCCTCTTCTTATAATTCAGAAATCCTTAGTAACTCTAATAATTTTATAGTTTTATGTGTACTATATAGTTCCTGTATAGTTTTTCCTAGGCATTTTATATTTTTTGCCACTTTGCAAATGGTCTTTAAAATTTATTTCTAGTTGTTGTTATTGGCATAAAATAGAATGCTTATACTATATAATATGTTATTTATTGTTTTCCAGAATTGGCTACAAGAACACAAAACTAAGGTCAAGAGACACAGAAAGTATTCAACATTCAGAACAAAGTCCATTTGCATGGGGGCCAACCTCTTCAGGACTTACTAAAAGTATCAGAACTGACACTGTTTTCCTAAGTCAGCATCACGTTTCCAGATTTTAGTTAAATACTGGCCAAGGTAATGGGCATCTTTCTCTTTTATATAATATTAATCATTGTGACTTTATTATTCTTTTCGGTTAATTGGTCTTGGCTAAGAAAATGTATTGTATCATATTTAGTTTGTTTCATTTTATTTCCTGTTCAATAGACATTAAAATTAGGAATGGCTACTAGATATTTTAGTGTGTAATTTGTCAGCTTCCTGTGGTATACAGTCTGTGGTATACAGTTTTATGTATACTTTAATTTTCTCATTCAAAAACTTATGTTGACATATTTCCTGAATTGAACCTGTCTTGCTCTGCTGAAATGAACATTATTTGGTCACAACGCATACTCTAAAAGTATTTTAAAATTAAAATCTGAATCTTACTTAATCATATTTTCTTTAAAATTATTTCATCTAAGGCCATTTTGACCAGTATATCTTGTTTAAATGTTTTATTATAAAAAATAATAAATACCTTTGATATTGACATATGCTAAAAAGGAATCTTTTCTATCTCTATACATGAATAAAGAAAAGGCTTTAATTATATCAATTTTTATGTTAGGAACAAAGATATTATGAAGTGAAACATTAAGTGAATAGACAGAAGGAAATAGGTGTTTCATATATGTTATGAGCTGACCTGTGCCTTCCCCCCAAAAAATTTAATATGTTGGTGTATCAACTCCCAGTACCTCAGAGAGATGACTAAGTTATAATGAGGTCATTAGAGTGGGTCCTAATACAATATTGATCCCTGAGGAGAGGGTCTGTGGCCTCAACTCACCCTGTCTTTTTACCAGGTTCTTGAACCTGGTAGAATTCAGGAAAGAATTCAAAAGCAAAGTCACAGTACAAAGTGAGAACAGGTTTAATGTAACAAATTGGAGATACAGATTTCACAGAGAAAATGGGGAATAACTCCAGAGACTGAGCAGGGACCACACCAAGTTTAATATAAAAATAAGATACACACACTTAAAGTTTAGTATGGAGTGCAGGCTGGTTCAAGACAGTGATCAGCCACTTGCTGAAAGTAAGCTTGATATTAGAAGAAAGTTTACACATCTTAGCCAGTGAAGTGCAGGTTGGCCCCAGGAAACAACCCCACCTTCTCCCAGGATTACACTCTTATAGTTTTGCCATCTAATACATTTTCACATTGCCTAATAAATATTCAAATAAGGGGGCATTATGTAACATAGTCCTGCTATACAACAGAGTCTTGCACATGCTCAGTTTGTCTCCTTTTAGGGCATGTTCATTGGTCAAATTCTATCACATGCACTGAACACATTCAAGAATGTTCTGTGCTTTTTAACACCCCTAGTGGAAGGTTATTCAAAGTACAAATGCCCTTACACTGAGCGTACTCAGTCACTGTAGTCATATAAGCCTGTATAAATTCCTTTTACTGAGCATGCTCACCTACTGCTCCCTTGTGGTCCTAATCTCCCTGTGTTGGTGCCAAAAATAGGTCCAATAAGCAACAGTAACTCTCTTGTAGGGGAGAACCTAGAATTGGGGCCTGAGACTTTGGGGAGTGGCTTGAAACCCAGAGGTGTGTACTGGAACCTGAACCCAGGGAAACTGAGCACTTCTTATCTCAATATGACTGGTATCCTTATAAGAAGAGGAGATTAGAACACGGAAACACACAAGAACACCACATGATGATACAGACAGAGGAAAAAGATCTACAAGCTAAGGAGAGATTCCAAGAAAAGAAAAGAAAAAAATACCAACCTTGATGATGTCTTGATCTCTGATTTCTATCCTTCAGAATTGTAAGAAAACAAATTTTTGTTATTGAAGCCATTCAGTTCTTGGCACCTTGTTATGGCAAACTTAAAAAAAAAAAAAAAAAACTAATATAATATAATATTTATTTTTAAGTAAGAGGTAGATATAGCAATGTTTCCTTGAAATGTTTTATTATTCCTTGAAGACAATATTTTATTATGTTAAAATAAAGATCAGGGTTATATAAAAAATGAATGTAGCATTAGGAAATCCTAGTGCAGCTATAAGCAGTGACCATTTTTGCAATAATTTGGTTATTTTAATGTTTATGTTTTGAATTTTCTGGATATTTTAGCTAAAGACATGCTGAAAATCATACTCAACGCACAGGCCCTGATAATATCTTACCTCCACTGTGAGGAATTCTAACTTGCCAAGACTCAACATTAGAAAAAGCACAGTTCTATGAATTAAAGAATTTTAATGTCCTCGTCACACATTGTTAAAACATAGAAGCAAAAAGGTATTTATCTTCTGTGGAGAATTTCTGCTGTTTCTTTACCACTTCATTGGAAATGGCACCAGCCCACTTTTCTCTCTCAAATTGGCCATACTTGCTAAACTAACACTCTCAAATTACCCCTCAGTATCAATTCTTTTTAATATCTTCTTTATACTGCTAAGACAATGGGCTTTTGCTTCTCTGCCTAGTAATGTAGAAGTAGGGAATATATGACATGGAGGATATGAAAACACAGTGGGAATCCCTGGCTTCTAGAGGTGACTTTTCTATAACAGCTCCCTCAAGACTTGTTTCCTTTAAGAAAAATAATCAAAATAGTTTGTTGAACTTGTTCCTATGATTTGCTTTGTTGGGGAGACAAAAGATAATCACATTTTTGAAAGAATATGGCTTATAACTTTAAATTATAATAGCAATTCAGGAAAGATCTGAAGCTAATTCTGAAGATAGCAACGACAAAGCTTATATCATTGCTTACGTTTTCTTTGCAGAATGTAGGGCAAAGATCTTGTCTTTTTCATCTTGTCTTCGTGAGTCTAATGCAGTGGCTTGTACTTGTAATTGCCCAATAAATATTTGCAGAACTTAATTGAAAATTTTATCACTATAAATGGCTCTTCTTGACACATTCAGTCCAGTGGTGATTTTAATAAACTGAACATTACCTCTAGTATAAATGTTGAACATAGTGCTTCAACCTTAAAATAAATTTGACATATTGAGGTATTCTTTCTAGGATTGTGATAATGATATTATAACCTTTTTATAAACAATTTAGCTTATGACTTTAGGAAAGAACACGTTGTTCATCTAAAGACAATTAAATCAGGAGTTCTCTGGTCTGGCATCAAACTGACTCACAGAGTGATCAAGCAGTTAGTTGTTTTAATGCTGTGATTCCAAATAGAATATATTCATTAAAAACCTTAGAATCTTAATGGATCTTATGCTTTTATTTTGGAGCATTTAGATTTTAAATTGCACTTCAAAAGTTACTCAAAGCATACGTGATGACTTTGTTGTTCAGACATAAGTTTTTAGCAATCCAATAGCAATAACAGCAAGGTATGTGATTCTGTGTGTTTCTATTTATTTTGATGTTTCTTTTTGAACAGACTTTTAAAATTTGATTTGGCATATATAAATTAGGTTTAAAGACACATTTGTCAATCTAAAATAGATTAACAAATAAGTATTTGGACATGTGTTTTCTAGCATAAAATATTCACAATCATTTTTTGTTTTGACTTGTTTTTTGAATTTAAATATAATTGATTATACATATTTATGTGGTACAGAGTTGAATAAGCTATTTTGATTTTTTTTAAGTTATACAAAAATTGTTCTTTCTTTCACCTCATCAGGCAAAAAATGAAAAAGGTGGATCTTTGCAAACTGAAACTTGTCTCGAAAGCCTTCTGTAACTTAAGACAGAGCATAGTACCTTCTCTCAGCCGGGTACCTCTGCTTGAGTATTTAACTTTTGGTCCAATATGACCCCAGCCCTGATTCTTTACTATGACATATCTCATTCACCACAGCTCACCCCTGATGATAAGCCTCTTTGTGTTGTTTAGTTTCAATTCCCCATAGATAGCATTGGATGGGCTTGTCTTATTACAGGTCATACGTTGCTGGAATGCCTATGGATTACTTGCCTTAGCACTAAGTCTTTGTCTGGAGAGAGGCTCACCTGGTATCTGCATTGACTCTTCTAGGGGCTTTGGCTAAGGCACATGCCACAAACTGCATCTGTTGCAATTCAAGTATGTGTGTTTGATCAACGAACATTTAATGAGTGCTTACTACATATAATACATCCTGTTGGGTAATGGACACACCAAGGATATAATATAAAAAGGTCTCTGCTATGAGAATACAATATAACTACAATGCCTGAATACATCCATGAAAGCATGGATAGTGATATAAAATATTATATGTTGGGCCGGCCCCATGGTGCACTCGGGTAGGTGCGGCACTTGGGAGCGCGGTGGCGCTCCCGCCGTGGGTTCAGATCCTATATAGGAATGGCCGCTGTGCTCACTGGCTGAGCGCAGTGCGGGCGACACCAAGCCAAGGGTTGCGATCCCCTTACCGGTCACAAAAAGACAAAAAAAAAAAAAATTATATGTTGATTATAAATGTAACATATTTATTTATTTGTTTATTTCTTTGTTTTGTTTGTTTTTTTGTTTATACATACATACATACATACATACATACATACCCCCCCACACACTCCTAAATACATACACATAACTTGATGACCAAGTGTTTTAGGGATTCAGAAGTGAAAAAGATGTAATTGTGCACAATTTGCAGTGAGGGAAGACATATTTGAGGGGATATGATTCAAGGTTAAACTTTCTTAATCAGAAATGTTTGAACTATTCTGAATCAGAGTGGTTGATGGAGCCAAGGCTCTGACCAGAATCTAAACTGCACCCTTTTTCTATAGGACTTACATGTTTATGTCTCATATGACAACTATTCTTATGAATTATTTGCTTAAACCATAATTTAATTTCAAATTTATGTGGTTTTTTTTTATATTTTCTACCAACACTTTTTACTTCTTATAAGGAATCAATACCATGCTTCTTGTTAGATCCAGCACAGTACTATGAACCCCAAGTTGGCATGAAGTAATTTTAAAACTTGCTCAACTTGCCACAGATACAAAAAATGCCCTTAAAATATATAAAGCTTGAAAAAATTTATTTTATCTTTACACTTTCAGACTTTATTTACCTGTACAATTCATATAAAACACTAGCATAAAGTTCAATTACTTATAATGAACCTAACATCCCACGAGAAATAAGCCTAGTCATTTCCTGTGTCAATGTATGTGAACTAAACAGTGTTCCATTTCCCCATTTCCTGCCACTTCAGCAACATTTGTTGTATAAGCATTCAACAAAGGATGCTTCCTCAAATTTTATATGTAAAGCGTTTTCCTTAATTATACGATAGACTTAATTTTGTGATATTTAACGATAAGTCACATTTGAAAGATGAGAAGTAACAACATGCTTGTTTTTTAGCTTAAGAAAAACCTTTTATGTGCTGCCAATTTTATAAAATTATTAATAAAACCAACTTTTTAAAATTTGTTTCTCTAGTCCACGATTTTAAAAAGATATAAAAAATATATAGATGTTTTTATTATGCCTTCAATGTTGCCAATTTAATGATATCATTGTTTATTTAGCTTTCAAAATTACTTTTTTCCTTAGAATAAATATTGGAAATATGAAATGCTGATGTCACTATATAGCAAAAAGTGAGGCACAGCAGATCTGGGAAGCAATCCAAAGTGCTTCAAAGTGACTTTTGTGCCAAGCTAAGGCTTTTTACCTGAAGCCATCAGCTTCTGGGGAAGAAAAAAAAATCCATCTTTGAAGATAATTTAGCTACATTATGAAATGATTAAACTCTTATGCATACAATTGAATATGCCACTGCAGTTTTATCACCACCAAAAAAAAAAAAAAAAAAAATCATTCTACCACTCCCCAGAAGGGCAGAGTTTCAGGGCCTCCTCTGGATAATGTGCAGAATCTCAGAGCATGCCTCCTTTTCTCCTATGGCTGGAAGCACACCACATAAAGGAGTGAAAAAATCTAGGCAAGAGGATTTAAAATCAGAACGTCTTGATTGTTAGTCAGTATAAGGATATTAACTGGCAAAAGTTAAGAAATGAAATTATGGGGTAGAAGTTAATCATCTTTAAATTAAGACTAGTATATACTAAGGTTCAGGCAACAATATTCACTGACAATACTTATCTAATTTGATTATACATTTTTATTATTTTTAATAATTTTTTCTTTATTTTTATAGCAATTTTAGTTTTACAGAGAAATAGAGCACAAAATACAGATAGTTCCCGTACCCTCTCTCCACCCACATATACAATTTGTCCTATTATTGTCATGTTACATTAGTGTGGTATATTTATTATAATTATAAATCAGTATTGATATGTTATTATTAACTTAATTTTATATTAGGGCTTCTTATTTGTATTGTACAGTTCTATGGATTTTACATAATGCATAAGGTCATCTATTAACCATTATGGTACCATATAGAACAGCTTTTTTAAAAAAATGATTCAAAAATGGCACAGATTTTAAACTGCAGGATAAAATTAACAAAAAAGTGAGGTTAATTCTATCCATCCCTGAATGTACATGCTTACAATAAGCTTTCACAAAATGCTGAGTAGCTTGTAGCTACTGTGTCTGTTTAGTTCTTTTTTCTCATTTACAATATATTTTGTTTTGGTAGAAACACTTTTCTTCACCTCATAAATAAAACATCCAGTTTATCAATTCCCTTAGCGAATTTCCTATTTTAAGATCCTGCTGTCCTTAGGAACTCCAGAGCTGTCAATAACTAGTAAACCATCTTTGTGAGTCTTCTGTGATACTATCTCCTGCCTGCAACTTCCTCTGAGCCTTTTACCTCTCCAGTGAAATTGAAATGCTCAATGATTCTTGACTTCCAGGTAGGATTAGAAATATATTTCAACATTGGCACCGTATTTTATAATTATGCACTGTAAACTAAAAACCTATAAATGTTGAACCATGCCTTATGCATTTGCTAAGTGAAGTGAGCACTTATGAAAATGGTGTGAAAAATATGTTCCCCAACCTTGTCACTAAAATGAGGTGCCCCTGGAAAAATACTATTTTTGCATATATTATGTCTCAGAGCATTGCTGAACAAATGAATTAATTGTATATTAACAGAACAGTGCTCCCCAGACTGGTGCATTGAACAGTTTCAGTTTGTAGGACAATGATTAATACTCACACAGTATCAGCCACAAACGGATGGCTCCCAGATTCTGTGGTCAAAGGCAATCAGTAGTATTTTAGATAAGGAAACTATAGAACAAATCTGAATCAGAGTTGAGATAGCAGTAATGTAAAATCCTTACCTGGAGTACAAAGGCAAGGCTCTAACAGGAGTAAGCAAAGTTAGAGCTAGAAAAATAAGAATTAGACTGTGTGTTGTATGACAAACAAGTAAAGAAAGGGTAGTCCTTCGAAATGAAGATCATGACTTGTAAGATAAGGCTGCATTGCCTAGTGAATGGTTGGGAAGTGACGTCAGGAGCTTAAAGCAAACAGGTAGAAGAATATCCAGTTGAGGTGTTAAGAACCGAAAAGAGAGCCATAAGTGGATGAAATCTTTTAAAATAAATTTTGGGTTGCTGCACAGCTTGTGGGATCACATTGGTGAAGAAATGAAGACAGAAGCTACATTTTCAGAGTTATGTAAGATTCTTCAGAAGGGAACGCCAAACGTGTATTAAATGAGGGCTCATTCACTATAAGACAGGACCTGGACATTGAAAAATAATTAAAATAATTCATCAAGAAGCTAAATTTCGATTTCATGGCCCTCCAGAAAAATAGGAGTTGAAAGAAAGGCAAGGTTAAGCACTGAAACTCTGCTTAATGGTAAATACACTGTAGGTCATGATTCCCAGAGAAAAGTTCTTTTAGGGGGTTCCAGAATTTCCACTTACCCTCTGTTGAAACCATATGTTAATAAGCCTGGTCCTCATATCCGTATTCCACCATAAACATGGCCCACTCATGACAGACAGCTGTAGAGAAAATAACTTCTATAGCCACCTAAATCAGAGCATGTTTTATTTGTAAACATGAAGGGAAAACCAAAAAAAAAAAAAAAAAAAATCGGACATTTAAAGAAATTCAGAAAGGTAAAGGAGCAAAAAAAGACAAAAAAAAAAAAAAAAAAAAAAAAAGGGGCCGACCCCGTGGCTCACTCGGGAGAGTGCAGCGCTTGGGAGCGCAGTGGCGCTCCTGCCGCGGGTTCGGATTCTATATAGGGATGGCCGGTCTGCTCACTGGCTGAGCGCAGTGCGGACGACACCAAGCCAAGGGTTGCGATCCCTTAGCGGTCACGAAGAAAAGACGAAAAAAGAAAAAAAAAAAAAAAAAAAAGAAAGGTAAAGGTGGATTAAGTTGAAACAATAGAACATCTTGGTTTGATATGCATAAACTAAGATCAGGATGCTATAAAAAAGAAGAAATTAGAAGTTCTTTCCATGAAAGAGAACATAGAAGTTAATCAAATGATTGTTAATATTTAAAAAAAAAAATCTGTGAATGAACTAAATAATAAAATAGCATAAAGCTAAATAAAGAATATAAATCTTGCAAAAGTATAATGTTTGGAAGATAAAGTTCAGAACATTTCAAAACTCATAGATGGTTAGAGGATATACACAGAAGCGACAATAATGTTCTAACCAAAGTTTGTGAAGATTTGAATAATAGGATTAATCTTTTATTCTCTCTCTCTCTTTCAATGTAATTATGTATGTATGTGCAAATGTGTGTGTGTGTGTGTGTGTGTGTGTGTGTGTGTGTGTGTGAGAGATAGGTATATCACATATATTGTTACATTTAATATGTAAATAGTATCTATTTGCTCTATTATAATGTATTCAATCTTTCCAATTTGATGGACATTTAGTTTGTTTCTAGTTTGTCATTTTGTTTTATTTTTCTCTTTACAAATTAACCTGTCATAAAATTCATTGCGCAGGTATAGATTCTACTGGTGCTTGTATTGCTGTAAGATAGATTTCCAAAAGTTTGAAGTAGTAATAAATGACACACGGCATTTAAAATATAATTTGAATAAATAGTCACAAATTATTCTTTAAAAATGTGTGTTTTATTCTCCTCTATGTCAACAGAACTGATGTTATCAATATTTGTGTTTTTAATCATTGAACATTTGAAAGGTAGGAAAATTATCTGCCATTGTATATTACACACATTTAAGGGTATTTTGTTTGATTTCCATTTCTGAAATGTCTAGTGTGGAAAAATGTCATTTCACTGTTTTTTAACCCATTTACATTTCCTCTTTTGCCTACCCTGTTTATAATTTTACTCATTTTCTTTCTTTTTCGCTCTTATCTTTATCATTTCTTCTTTTTGCAATAATAACTTCTATCATAAATATAGTAAGCCTTTTAACATGAGTGGCAAATAAATATATCCTGTCTGTCATGCATCTTTTTTTTTTTTTAACATTTTATGGTATATTTTTATCAGTAGCTTTTCCTCTTAGAAGTAGGTTTGGATATACCACATTTTCCGTATCCACTCATCTGATGATGGACATTTGGGTTGGTTCTAACTCTTGGCTATTGTAAATAGTGCTGCCATGAACATTGGAGTACAGGTATCCCTTCGACATGATGATTTCCATTCCGCTGGGTATATTCCCAGCAGTGGAATAGCTGGGTCATATGGTAGATCTATGTGCAATTGTTCGAGGAACCTCCAAACCATTTTCCATAGAGGCTGCACCATTTTGCAGTCCCACCAACAGTGTAGGAGGGTTCCTTTTTCTCTGCAACCTCGCCAGCATTTATCGTTCAGAGTCTTTTGGATTTTAGCCATCCTAACTGGGGTGAAATGGTATCTCAGTGTAGTTTTGATTTGCATTTCCCGAATGCTGAGTGATATTAAGCATTTTTTCATGTGTCTTTTGGCCATTCGTATATCTTCCTTTGAGAAATGCTTATTTAGCTCCTTTGCCCATTTTTTAATTAGGTTACTTGTTTTTTTTGCTGTAAAGTTGTTTGAGTTCCTTATATATTCTGGATATTAATCCTTTGTCAGATGTATATTTTGGAAATATTTTCTCCCACTCTGTTGGTTGTCTTTTAACTCTGTTAATTGTTTATTTGCTGTTCATAAGCTTTTTAGTTTGATATAATCCCATTTGTTTATTTTTCCTTTGGTTGCCCGTGCTTTTGGGGTCGTATTCATGAAGTCTGTGCCCAGTCCTACTTCCTGGAGTGTTTCCCCTATGTTTTCTTTAAGGAGTTTTATTGTTTCATGGTGTATATTTAATTCTTTAATCCATTTTGAGTTGATTTTGGTATATGGTAAGAGGTATGGGTCTAGTTTCATTTTCCTGCATATGAATAACAATGGAATACTTCTCTGCTATAAAAAAAGAATACAATACTACCATTTGCAGCAACTTGGAAGAACTTAGAAAACATTATATTAAGTGATATAAGTCAGGTACAGAAAGAGAAATACCACATGTTCTCCTTTATTTGTCGAAGCTAAAAATAAATAAATAAGTACACAAACAAATTGGGGGGCGGGGGGAAGAAGACACAACAATCACAATTCCTTGAAGTTGTTAAGACAAAAGAACAGATATGATGTTGATGTGCTGATGGGCCGGAGTGGGGAGAGGGAGGATTCAGTAAAGGGACACAAAACTCAACCACATTGTATATTGGTAAAATTAAATTAAATTAAATTTTAAAAATAACCATAAATGGAAAAAAAATAATAATAACGTCAGAGGAGCTGTCTCCCTTGGCTTCTGAGATTCATCTAATGAGAAACATCCACAGGCTACTTAAGCAGTAGAGACTCCAATCCACAAGTTTTTCCTTTAAATGTCCTTGCTTGAATGTTTTCTAGGAATTTGGAATTTCCAGAATTAGCTGACCAATTCTCCATCGTTTGGCCATTGCAATTAAATGCTGCATTTCCCTTAATGGAAAAAAAAAATAGGTTTGGACTCACATTCATGTAAAATGTTCAAACAAATTTTAATTTCAGAAGTTTATTCCCTATAGTTAATGTGTAATAAATTCAGAGGCAATCCTATTTAATGAGTTGTTCATATATTTAATTAGAACTCTAAAGGGAAGTACACACTTTTATCTTTCATTCAATGAATTCTCCAAAATTTCATGTTTATAATATCTTAAGTTCACGAAGGGAAACAAAACATTTAATCCAAAATTCAAATTTCTGTATAAATAAATCCTTGTAAGAAGGGAAAGACAATTATGCATCAAAATTAAGTATACATTATTGTTTTTCTAGTCTATATTTCTAGGAGTAAAGTTAGCAGGAGATAAAGCTCTGTTAATAGCACACATTTTGTCATGTGTATGACAGTTAAAATATTAAATCAAATATCTTGTTTTTTTTAGAAGTCTCATCATTCTCTTGTTTCTATTTTAAAGCAACTTACTTTACCACAAATGAAGTGCTATAAATTATTGCACAACATTTAAGAACAGATTCTCTGGCTAATTGCTTTGAATTTCAAAGATATCCAGGCAAAATTAAATGTTTGACAGGTTTTAAAATAATGTATATTTTTAAGAAATATATTTTGATACTTGTATTCTAGAGCACTGGTTATAGTCAGTCCATAGATCAACAGTAGCAACATCACTAGAGCACATTGCAGAAATGTAAATTCTTGGGAAACACCCCAGTTGTACTGAATTAAAAAATACAGGTGGGTCCATCAATCTGTAATTTATGAAATCCTCCAGGTGATTCTCTGCAGTTTCATTTTCAGGAACCACTACTCTACACCTCTCAGGGGTCACAGCTGGCCTGGCATTCAGGGATCATGTATATGTATGTATATATAATGAGTATTTTTTTTTTTAAGTACTGTTTTAGTTGTCTTGGGCTACTATTACAAAAAACCATAGACTGAGTTGCTAAAACAACAGGCATTTATTTCTCAGAGTTCTGGAGATGTGAAGTCTGAGACCAGGGTGTGAACATAGTCGAGTTCTGGTGAGGTCCCCCTCTTCCTGCCTTGCAGACTGTTGCCTTCTGGTTGTATCCTCACCTGGTGGAGAGAGTAAGAGCTAGGTCTCTGATCTCTTCTCATCTTGAGGACTCCACCCTAATCTAATGTTGAGCATATTTTCCTATACCTGCTGGCCATTTGTATGTCTTCCTTTGAGAAATGTCAATTATTGTCTTTGCCCATTTTTTAATTAGATTATTATTATTATTATTATTTATTTTTTTTTGCTGTGAAGTTTTCTGAGCTGTTTGTATATTCTGGATATCAATCCCTTGTCAGATTCATATTTTGCAAATATTTCCTCCCATTCTGTACGATGGGAGGAAAAACCAGTAGCATTTTAATACTCCAGCAGCAAACTAGAAGAAAAGGAGATCAAGAAAGCAAACCCATCTACAATAGTCACTAGAAAAATAAAATACCTAGGAATAAATCTAACATATGAATTTTATTAGAATACAAACATTTATAACAAGTACTAAAACATGCATAACAAGTATTAAATTTACATGACCAGACACAATGTTATTATAATACCTACTGTAGAATGAATGATGACTCAAAAAGAAACAATTGGAAGAGAGACTAATACACACTAATACACTAATCATTAGTATGGAGAATATTTTGGAAGTGTGCATGAAAAGGAATTAACAGATTTTTGAGATATTTAAAAATTAAAAATTATTATTATTATTAATTATATTTTATTTTGTCAATATACAATGTGGTTGATTATTGTAGTCCATTGCCAAAACCTCCCTCCCAACAATCTCCTTTCTGTTCGCTTGTCGTATCAACTTCTAGGAATTGTAATTGTGTTTTCTTCCCTCCCCGCCAGGTTGTTTGTGTATTTATTTATTTATTTTTTAGCTCTCACAAATAAGTGAGAACATGTGGTATTTCTCTTTCTGTGCCTGACTCATTTCATTTAATATAATTCTCTCTAGGTCCATCCATGTTGTTGCAAATGGCAGTATTTCATTCTTTTTTATAGCAGAGTAGTATTCCTTTGTGCAGATACACCACATTTTCTGTATCCACTCATCTGATGATGGACATTTGGGCTGGTCCATCTCTTAACTATTGTAAAGAGTGCTGCAGTGAACATTGGAGAATAGGTATATCTTTGACTTGATGATTTCCATTCCTCTGGGTATATTCCCAGCAGTGGGATAGCTGGGTCATAAGATAGATCTATCTGCAACTGTTTGAAGAACCTCCATACCATTTTCCATAGAGGCTGCACCATTTTGCAGTCTCACCAACAATGTATGAGAATTCCTTTTTCTCTGCAACCTCACCAGCATTTATCATTCACAGTCTTTTGGATATTAACCACCCTAACTGGGGTGAGATGGTATCTCAGTGTAGTTTTGATTTGCGTTTCCCAAATGCTGAGTGATGTTGAGCATTTTTTCATGTGTTTGTTGGCCATTTGTATATCTTCCTTTGAGAAACTTAAAACTTTAAAACTTAAAAACATTTTTTAGAAACTTTAAACTTAAAAGTATTATTTTCTAACATGTAAGGGTACTTAAGATAAACTAGGATAACAAATGCTCTTGTATGACTTTCACTAAGAAATAGTATAATTTTCATTTATTTCTAATGTTTATACAAGTGACAGAGTCTGATTTTGCTTTTCCCTATTTTCCATATCACATCCCAGCTATCCATGCACAGTCCCTTTGCTTATTTGTTTCTTATAAAACCTTTATATACCACTTACTAAATTTGTAAAAATTGAAAATGACAATTTTTTTAACCTGCATACTTCAATTTTTCATAAACACATATATAACAGTAATAACTTCCTACAGAGTTGTTAGAATGTTTATAAGAGGTAATATAATCAGATTAGACTCCCAATAGTTAGAATTCTCCCCTTTTTGTTATCTCCCTGACAGTCTCCAACTAAATACTAATATAATGTACATATACATTACAAAATAGTAATATAATGTTCATATACTTTCATAAAGTATATGAAAGTTTTCTGATAGGTAAGGATTCCAAACTTTCATTTAAAATACCAAATCAGAGTTTCAAGATGGCGGCAGCTGCGGCGGCTGGCGCGGAGTAGCTGAGGTGGAAAAGGTGGCCACTGGGCCTCAGGCAGCCGGGAAACTTGTGGACCTTCCTCTGGCCATCTCTTAAGGGAGGACTGCTGCTGCTGGCCGGTCGTGGGGGCTCAACGCCACTTTGCCCCCGGCAGGAGAGGCTGCCTCATTTACAGGCAACAGCTTTGAAGTGTGGAGCAGGAAAAGAACTGATTCTTAGCTGCAAAAGTGAGTCTTGAAACAGAGAACACGGCGCCAGGGCTGCTGTGGATGCAGCCAGGATCCCGGAGGCTGGGGCCGCACTGAAGGCGGCCAGCTGCCCTATCCAGGATTCGAGGTTTCAGGCCGGCATTAAAGAAGACTCCTGGGAGCGCCCGAGCGGCGCCGCGACTGAACAGCCCGAGGCGGCAGCGCCGAGAACACGGAAGGCGACAAACCAGAGACAGAGCGAGCGCCCGACCTGGCACAGCACTGTGAGTGATCCCTGGCACAGCTCTGTTCGGGGGGTGGATGCCCACGCGGCTCCCCGCCTGCACCACCAGGCCACTCACTGCCCCGGTGCTGCCTCCATTTTCCCAGGTGCGGGCAGCTCCACCCTGCTCGGCCATCACTGAGCCCATTTGCTTGGCCTGGCGCGGGGCTTTCCGGACCCTGCGGGCCGACCTCCTCTCCCACTCCCTCCACGGTTCTCTGGCAGGGCTGGGGGTGTGGGGCATCCCGACCAGTTTTGGGAGGGCTAGGAAGTACGGGCGGGCCGACTGTCACTCCACCACACCCTGGACTCCGGCCCCGGTAAACTTCCTGTTACTGGGAGGCAGATACCATCTCTGCGACCACCAGTTTGGAAAAAAGCCTAACGAATTTCTGGTTGGGAATAGTGTGGTAGGAGAGTTCCCAGGTCCGCTTGAACCTGCCGGAGAGCAGGCTGCAGGCGGGCACTAGACTCGGTTTATACCGGGGGGATACAAAGGTGAACAAGACCCGAGAAAGATCTACACAGTGCTACAAAGGCACCCAGAGAGACCGGTCGTCTGTGCCTAGCAGAAACCTGGTAGACTTCCTGGGCGAGGCGGTGCTGAGCAGGGTCTTGAAGGCCCAGCTGATAGACGAGGGGTGCAGAAGACACACCCCAACCCAGCACAGTGTGCACAGAGGGGGGAGACGTGCGGCCAGGGAGGCGGAGACTCGACAGAAACCATACACCCGGTGGGGTCGCCACTGCACGATCTAACAGCCTGGGCCAGAGCACACGGAACGGGGAGAAGTCCTGTACAGAAAGTGAAAGCTCAACAGAGATCACACACCCTGTGGTACGTGATCCACCAGCCCAGCAGAGTACAAGCTGACCAGAAAGGTGGATCCCCGGAGAAGCCCAAGACCCGAGGCAACCACACACACAAGACACTAGAGGCCAACTGAGCAGTCACGGCGGGAGCCATACCAAATTGGCAACCACAGCAACATCCTAGTTAGTCATTAGTCTCAAACCGGTGGACTGTGAAACCCCCTGCCACAATGAATAAACACCAAAAAAAAGATACCAGAAATACAAAAAATCAAGAAAGTACACCACCAAAAGTTAATAAATCTCATACTCTAGATCCTATAGAACAAGAAGCCCTTGAAATAACTGACAAGGAATTTCGAGTGATAATTCTAAGGAAACTGAATGAGATACAAGAAAACTCAGCTAGACATCATGATGAAATGAGGAAAAGTATACAGGATCTGAAAGAGGAAATATACAAGGAAATCAATGTCCTGAAAAAAAATGTAGCAGAACTTGCTGAACTGAAGAAGTTATTCAGCGAAATAAAAAACACAACGGAGAGTTTAACCAGCAGGCTTGTCGAAGTTGAAGAGAGAACCTCTGAACTTGAAGATGGGCTGTTTGAAATAACACAAGCAGACAAAAAGAAAGAAAAAAGAATCAAGGACATGGAAGAAAATCTGAGAGAGATATCAGACAACCTCAAGCGCTCAAATATCCGAGTCATGGGTATTCCAGAAGGGGAGGAAAATGGAGATTCCATTGAAAACATATTCAACAAAATAGTGGCAGAAAACTTCCCAGGTATAGGAAAAATCACAGATCTTCAGATCCAGGAAGCTCAACGATCTCCAAACGTATTCAACCCAAAAAGGCCTTCTCCAAGACATGTCATAGTCAAATTGGCAAAACTCAGAGACAAAGAGAGAATCTTAAAAGCTGCAAGAGAGAAGCGTCAAATCACCTATAAGGGAGCCCCAATCAGGTTAACATCAGACTTTTCATCACAAACCCTAAAAGCTAGAAAGGAATGGGATGATATTTTCAAAATAATAAAAGACAAAGATTGCCAGCCAAGAATACTCTACCCTGCAAGGCTATCCTTCCGAAATGAGGGGCAAATAGTATATTTCTCAGACAAACAAAAACTGCGGGAGTTCACTACCACAAGACCACCCTTACAAGAAATCCTCAAGGGAGTACTGGGTTTGGTTCCTGAAAAATAACTACCACTGCCATAAAAACCTAAGAAAAATTTAAACCCGCTAGTACAATAAAAATGGCATTCATGAAGAGAAAACAAGCTAACAAAAACACTATCTACAACCTAAGGAACCAACAAACAAAGAAACCAAACAGTAAATCAGAAAGCAAGGAACAAAAGACACCTAAGACAACCAAACAACCAATAAAATGCTAAGAATAAATCAACACCTTTCAATAACAACTCTTAATGTTAAAGGCTTAAATTCCCCAATTAAAAGACACAGACTGGCTGACTGGATCAAAAAGCAGGACCCAACTATATGCTGCCTACAAAAGACCCACCTCACCCATAAAGATTCACACAGACTAAGAGTGAAAGGATGGAAAAAGATTTACCATGCAAACAGAAAAGAAAAACGAGCTGGAGTGGCTATTCTTATATCTGACAAAATAGACTTTAAACTAAAAACCATAAAAAGAGACAATGAGGGACACTACTTAATGATAAAAGGACTGATCCATCAAGAAGACATAACAATCATAAATATGTACGCACCCAATGTTGGAGCAGCCAGATTTATAAAACAAACTCTATTAGACCTAAAGAAGGAAATAGACACTAATACCATAATAGGCGGGGACCTGAACACCCCACTGTCAATATTAGACAGATCATCTAGGCAAAGAATCAGTAGAGAAACACAAGATCTAAACAAGACTCTAGACCAATTGGAATTGGCAGATATCTACAGAACATTCCACCCAACAACCTCAGAATATTCATTCTTCTCATCAGCACATGGATCATTCTCCAGGATAGATCACATATTAGGTCACAAATCAAGTCTCAATAAATTCAAAAAAATTGGAATTATCCCATGTATCTTCTCAGACCACAATGGATTAAAACTAGAAATTAATAACAAACAAAACTCTGGAAACTATACAAACACATGGAAATTAAACAGCATTCTACTTAATGACATATGGGTCCGAGAAGAAATCAAGCAGGAAATCAAAAAGTTTATTGAAACTAATGAAAACAATGATACATCATACCAAAACCTGTGGGATACTGCAAAAGCAGTATTGAGGGGAAAATTTATTGCATTAAATGCTCACTTCAGAAGAATGGAAAGATGGCAAGTGAACAACCTAACACTTCACCTTAAAGAACTAGAAAAACAAGAACAATCCAATCCTAAAGTTAGCAGACGGAAAGAAATCATTAAGATCAGAGCAGAACTGAATGAAATTGAAAACCAAAAAACAATTCAAAAGATCAACGAATCAAAAAGTTGGTTTTTTGAAAAGATAAATAAAATTGACAAACCATTAGCATGGCTAACAAAAAAAAGAAGAGAGAAGACTCAAATAACAAAAATTAGAAATGAAAAAGGCGATATTACAACTGATTCATCTGAAATACAAGGAATCATTCGAGACTACTATAAACAACTATACGCCAACAAATATGAAAATCTGGAGGAAATGGATAAATTTCTGGACACACACAAGCTCCCAAAACTGAACCGTGAAGACGTAGAAAATTTGAACAGACCAATAACAATAAAGGAGATTGAAGCTGTTATCAGAAGGCTCCCAACAAAGAAAAGCCCAGGACCAGATGGATTCACAGCAGAATTTTACCAAACATTCAAAGAGGAATTGACACCGATTCTTTACAAACTATTCCAAAAGATTGAAACGGACGCAAATCTCCCAAACTCATTCTATGAAGCAAACATCATCCTGATACCAAAACCAGGTAAAGATATAACCAAAAAAGAAAACTAAAGGCCGATATCCTTGATGAATATAGATGCAAAAATCCTCACTAAAATACTAGCAAACAGAATACAGCAACACATACGAAAAATTATTCATCACGATCAAGTGGGATTCATCCCAGGGATGCAAGGTTGGTTCAACATACGCAAATCAATAAATGTGATACACCATATTAATAAACTCAAACACAAGGACCATATGATCATCTCTATAGATGCTGAAAAAGCATTTGATAAAGTTCAGCACTCATTCATGACAAAGACCCTCTATAAGTTAGGTATAGAGGGAAAGTATCTCAACATAATTAAAGCCATATATGCCAAACCCACTGCCGATATCATCCTGAATGGGGAAAAGCTGAAAGCTTTTCCTTTAAGAACAGGAACTAGACAAGGATGCCCACTCTCACCACTCCTATTCAACATAGTGTTGGAAGTACTAGCCAGAGCAATCAGAGAAGAGAAGGAAATAAAGGGCATCCAGATTGGAAAAGATGAAGTCAAACTGTCCCTGTTTGCAGATGACATGATCCTATATATCGAACAGCCTAAAACCTCTACAAAAAAACTGTTGGAATTGATAAATGATTTCAGCACAGTAGCAGGATACAAAATCAACACACAAAAATCAGTAGCATTTCTTTTCTCCAATAGTGAACATGCAGAAGGAGAAATCAAGAAAGCCTGCCCATTTACAATAGCCACCAAAAAAATAAAATACTTAGGAATTGAGTTAACCAAGGAGGTGAAAAATCTCTATCATGAGAACTACAAACCACTGCTGAGAGAAATTAGAGAGGATACAAGAAGATGGAAAGATATTCCATGCTCTTGGATTGGAAGAATCAACATAGTGAAAATGTCCATACTACCCAAAGTGATATACAAATTCAATGCAATCCCCATCAAAATTCCAAAGACATTTTTCTCAGAAATGGAAAAAACTATTCAGACATTTATATGGAACAATAAAAGACCACGAATAGCCAAAGCAATGCTCAGCAAAAAAAATAAAGCTGGAGGCATAACACTACCTGACTTTAAGCTATACTACAAAGCTATAATAACCAAAACAGTATGTTACTGGCATAAAAACAGACACACTGACCAATGGAATAGAATAGAGAATCCAGAAATCAACCCTCACACTTACTGCCATCTGATCTTTGACAAAGGCACCAAGCCTATTCACTGGGGAAGGGACTGCCTCTTCAGCAAGTGGTGCTGGGATAACTGGATATCAATATGCAGGAGAATGAAACTAGATCCATACCTCTCACCGTATACTAAAATCAACTCAAAATGGATTAAGGATTTAAATATACACCCTGAGACAATAAAACTTCTTAAAGAAAACATAGGGGAAACACTTCAGGAAATAGGACTGGGCACAGACTTCATGAATACGACCCCAAAAGCACGGGCAACCAAAGGAAAAATAAACAAATGGGATTATATCAAACTAAAGAGCTTCTGCACAGCAAAAGAAACAATTAAAAGAGTTAAAAGACAACCAACAGAGTGGGAGAAAATATTTGCAAAATATACATCTGACAAAGGATTAATATCCAGAATATATAAGGAACTCAAACAACTTTACAAGAAGAAAACAAGCAACCCAATTAAAAAATGGGCAAAAGAGCTAAGTAGGCATTTCTCTAAGGAAGATATCCAAATGGCCAACAGACATATGAAAAAATGCTCAACATCACTCAGCATCCGGGAAATGCAAATCAAAACCACATTGAGATACCATCTAACCCCAGTTAGGATGGCTAAAATCCAAAAGACTATGAACGATAAATGCTGGCGAGGCTGCGGAGAAAAAGGAACTCTCATACATTGTTGGTGGGACTGCAAAATGGTGCAGCCTCTATGGAAAATGGTATGGAGGTTCCTTAAACAATTGCAAATAGATCTACCATACGACCCAGCCATCCCACTGTTGGGAATATACCCAGAGGAATGGAAATCATCAAGTCGAAGGTATACCTGTTCCCCAATGTTCATCGCAGCACTCTTTACAATAGCCAAGAGTTGGAACCAGCCCAAATGCCCATCATCAGATGAGTGGATACGGAAAATGTGGTACATCTACACAATGGAATACTACTCAGCTATAAAAACGAATGAAATACTGCCATTTGCAACAACATGGATGGACCTCGAGAGAATTATATTAAGTGAAACAAGTCAGGCACAGAAAGAGAAATACCACATGTTCTCACTTATTGGTGGGAGCTAAAAATTAATATATAAATTCACACACACACATACACACATACACACACAAACCGGGGGGGGGGGGAAGAAGATATAACAACCACAATTATTTGAAGTTGATACAACAAGCAAACAGAAAGGACATTGTTGGGGGGGAGGGGGGGAGGGAGAAGGGAGGGAGGTTTTGGTGATGGGGAGCATTAATCAGCTACAATGTATATCGACAAAATAAAATTAAAAAAAAATAAAAATAAAAATAAAAAAAATAAAAATAAAATACCAAATCAAAAAATAAACACATGCCAAAGGTAATTAAGTTGCACTAAAATTCACTGCAAAGCCACACTTTGTGTTAAGTATGACAAGATATGAGGGAGAGGCTTAAGGAACATGCAAATACATCTGGGCCCAGTATCATTATGGCAAAACATTTTCATGAAAATTTCTCAAAATGACATTTAAAGAGTTATTGGAAACAATTATTGGACCTAACTATATACTATTCAATGTGTTTCAGAGATACAAAAAATGTGCTATGATGCTATAAACCAACATTTAGTAAGAAATAATTATAAGCAATATTCAGTAAAAAAATTATAAAATATTAAAAAATGTTATTGTAGATTTTTATTATATGTTATGTAAACTCTTTTAAAACATAATTTGCATGATTAGAGTTATTTTAATTTATTTAAAATATATTTTAATGTATTTTAATGTCTGTAAATCAAATGTGTCTTTATTACCATGCCATGAGAAAAGTATCTCACATAAGGTGGACAGTAATGATTGAATTCATTAATGAACCAGACTTGTATATACAATTGTTGGGTGAGTCTGTCCACGTGGATGTATAAAGGGAATTTCAAGATTTACATGACCAAGATATAATTATTTCTGACCTCTTCTTATGTGTTTCTTCTTAAATATGTAACATCATGCGCCAATATTCTGGAGGAAAAAAGAACAGTTCACTAAGGTGAAATCTACATGCTATAAAATGTTTTTTCAAGTCCTTTTTCTCTGAGCTGGAGTTTGTGAAGCCAGGAACGGCTTCACAAACTAAAATACTAAAAAGCCAGAGTAGTCTGAAAATTTTTAATTATGTCATATTTATGACGTAATTATGAGAGGATAACATTTGAAATTTATATGTACAAGGCCACCAAACATTTAGGAGTCAAAATTCTGGAGAGAAAGTAAGAATACTGAAGAGAGCGTGACGATCTGCAACCATTTTTTCGCATAAGGCATTTGAGGTTTCTCAGCTGTAGCATAAAGGAAGCTAAGAAGCCAAGAAAAAGGTGGCTTATAAGCTCAGCAGATCTTTCATCGCTCTTAAATAATTGGCCGGAGCGGGGAGGGGGATTGTAGTTTAAAGCCTACCAAGAAGGAGGATTTCTGGAAACCATATTAAGCTCCCAAACGGAAGCTTACAAGGTTACATCTTGGAGATGGGGGATAACTAGAGGTATACTAAGCTTCAGAGAATCTGAAAGCATTCTCTAGAAAACTCAGTTACTGACTGAGTTTAGAAATCTCCCAGTGTATGTATCTGCCAAGGTTTATACTCCCTGGGTTAAAGTTATATCACCTAGATTATCTTCATATTTAAAAAAATAAAAAAATAAAAATAAATAAATAAATAAATAGAAAATAATAAATAAATAAATAAATAAATAAATAAGGTAATATAAAAATAGGCACATCATAAGTGGACTACCTCAACTGATAACCCCACTGTGGGAAACACACTTGATTTCTATTTTGTTGGACTGTTTCCTAATTTTTAACAGCTTACCATTCCATTCTGTGCCATGTGATTTTTTAAAAGCTTGTGCTTCTTTTATGTTCTGCAGCGTTGTGTTTGTATGCTGGCTACACTACTTTTAAAATGGTCTTTCTCATGAAGCAAGGAAATAAATTTGTTTGAAATGACACTTTCACTCAAAAAAATCAATCAATCAATCAATCGATCGATCAATAATAAAAGAAGCCACATGTGTTCCAGACATTAGACTTATCTTAATGGGCTTTTAAAATAAGTGTAACATATTCAAGTAAATAAATAAGATGAATGATTTCAATAGAATTATAATCTATTTTAAAATATCACACTGGAAATTTGAGACAGAAAATTACCATAACTAGAATAAAGAATATTACTGATGGTTTCAGTAGTAAATTGAACACAGTTAAAGAGACAATTGGAGAACTGAAAAATAAGTTACTATATTGTACTGACATTAAAGTACATAGAGGAAATTAATTATGTACAATACATAAAATACATCAAAGAACATATAAGTGGTACAGAGAAAGATGCAAATAAAAATATTATGCAACTGAAGTCCCACAAGAGGAAGGGGAAAAGAAGTAAAAGAACTTTTGAAGAAATCATGACCAAGAAATATTCCAGAAAAGATAAAAGATATCAAGAAGCCATACATTTCAAGACAAATTCCTAGTATCAGTCATTGATAAATTCCACATATTGTTATTAATAAGTGGTAGAGAAGAAGGAAGGAAGGAAGGAAGGAAGGAAGGAAGGAAGGAAGGAAGGAAGGAAGGAAGGAAGAGAAAGAATGGAATGAATGAATGAAGGAAGGAAGACAATCACAATAATCCATGGGATTTTCAGGAGAGAACAGACTTGTGGTTACTGGAGGTGGGAATGGGCAGGGGGAAGGTTTTAGAGAGAAACTGGTTAATGGACAGAAGGAATTATTACATTTCGTGATTATCAACATGATAATTATCCTGATTTGATCATCATACATTTTACACAGGTTTTAATATTCAACATTACCCTACAAATATGTATAGTCAAATATTTTTCAATGAAAAATAATTTAAAAATATAAAATTTTATAATTCTGTGTGGTAAGCCAACTGCCTCTCTTTCTTATATAATTTTCTGCTACTCTCATTTTCCTATCTTCCTGATCCTCTGGCCTTTCAGTTATTTGCAAATCCATCCTGACTCAGGTTCTTTCTTGTTGCTTTTTCCTCTCCTTGAAATTTGTTTTCCCTCCAGATGTCTTCACAGCACATGCTCTTTAGTGATTTTCAGCTCAAATATCACCTGCTCAGTGGACTTTGATTTAACTTATTGCTAATTATTCTCTATTTCAAAAACCTATTTTGTTATAGAATTAGCACTTAGTCCCAGCCGAAATCATCTGATTTATATATTTGTCGTTTATAACCTGTATCAATTAACAATTACATTTGGTTTAGGGTAATAGTGACTAGAAATATGGCTTACACATGACCCAGGTTCATTTCTCTCACATGTAGCAAAAAGTCCAGAAGTAAGTGAACTAAGGCTCCTTTTGTAACTCCCATAAAGCTAATTCGAGTGTGGCCTCCTATTAGACTTTGCATTCCATTCCAAAAGTTAAAAAAAAACAAGGAAGGAAGGAAGGAAGGAAGGAAAGAAGGAAGGAAGGAAGGAAGGAAGGAAGGAAGGAAGGAAGGAAGGAAGGAAGGAAGGAAGGAAGGAAGGAAGGAAGGAAGGAAGGAAGGAAGGAAGGAAGGAAGGAAGGAAAGAAAGATGAATGACATAGCTTTAGGAAACATTTATATTTGAGTAGAAGGAAAGAGGAACTATCATATGGTAGCTCTATCTGTAGTCATTTGAAAAACCTCCATACTTTTTTCCATAATGGTTGTACTAATTTACAGTTCCACCAACAGTGGGAAGAAGGAAAGTGTTCCTGGAAGTGTAACAAGGACTTACTTTCCCACTGAGCCAGTTCCCAGTGAGTAGCCTTTCCAAAATTTCCACATATCATTTTCCCTTACTCATTACTGGCCAGACACCAAAGAGACTGAAAAATGCTGTGTTACAGCTGGGTACATTGCCACTTTGAATAAAAGAAGGTTATATTATTAAAGAATAAAAAGAAAACAGATATTAATTGCTTTGTTTTGCTTTTCTCAAGTCAACTCCAGCTTCCCAAAAATCTATTCCCGTTTTCTTTCCTATGCATGAGACATATGCTTACCAGCTTCCTAGGAAAGAAAAATGTAATTTCCTTATCAAGTTATAGATTTAACTTTCCCTATTGAAAGTCAAAGGTATGTGAGTTATGTTTAATCTTCTCAATCAAGTTCAAATCTGGGGTCTGCTGATCTTGTAATTAAAAAAGACAAGCTATTTGCCCTTAATATACACAATGTATAGCATGTGATATATAATGTGAAAATGTAATAGGATATTCAAGATAAAATAGCCAATTCAGAAAAGGAGAAATGAAAAAACCTTGTAGGTAATATTTCTGCCGCATAATATTTCAGCCCCCTGGCCTCAGAGTGGAACACGGTCCTTGATTAGTTTCTCTAGCAGCTCAGTTCTGCTTTCTGGGACCAACATGATCCCTTGGACCCTGTCTTTTACATCAAGGAGGTTCTTTCTTTTCTATTATCTTGCATGACCATGAGGTGGGCTGAAAGAGTACATCATTTTTTAGGGTCTGCACAGTTTCAGCAGCAGAATTTTTAAAGATGATGTTTGGGCACTCCAAGCATTCTTCTAAGACTTTAATATGTACAGATAGTTGTACGTCAGGCTTTTGTTTCTTTGGTAATACCATTCTGCCAAAAACTTAGAAGGCTTCTAGTTTATTTTCTTCCTAATAATCCCACAGCTGAGGACTTTCTATGCCCACAGTTTATAAGCCTGAAGACAATAATATTTTACTTATAGGCCTCTAGGCTGTCTCTATATCCCTTTCCTTAGTTTAATGGCTGCTATGCTGAGGCGATATTAAATAATGAGCATCTGCATGAAAGCAAACCAATTAAACTCACTTTTCCAGCAGACTCATTGCCTTTGCCAACAGGCTCATCACATTTGTGTGACGGGTCCTAGTTTCAGCATCGTTTTAGGATGGAGCTTTCAGACCTTCTCAGTTTACACGCACAAACAAAATGGATTTTCGGACCTTTTGTAGTTTCTAATTTGGAGCTTAGAAAATACCTCCACTGACTAAATTGCATTTCCTCCCATCTCTGCTTTAAGGTTAGTTCAATTGGTTTACTTTCTCTTATTGGATTTTGCTAAAAGTGACCAAGATAGAGACAACATACAGCAACATTCAGACTTTACCTATTATTTTTTCACTGAAATTTTAAAATCATTTAACTTATAACATAAATATCCATAAAATGATTTAATAAAATTTTACAGAGGTAGAAAAGGAAGAAAAGCCGAATTTGAATTAAAAAACAATGTATAAAAGTATGAAATAAATTGTCAAACTTGGGAGTGGAAAGAAATTTAAAAAATTGCTAAAGCAAATAGAATAGTTTATTTTATAATTTCCTTGGTTGGGGCTTTATGACATAGTGGATTTTTTTTTCTATGTAAAGAAACAATGGAATGTCTAGAATGAAAATACCATAGACATCATTCTTACACAGAGGGATTGGGGTACTTTTAAAAATTGATATAATATTTTAATTTTATTTAGACATACTATGAAACAAAAACAATTGCAGTTGTTTATGGATTTCATCTTCAAATTCATTTACTTCAGAAAAGGTAACTGTTCAATTTTCTAGTGTAATATATTAAAATGATAAAAATCAGAATTTTAATTAGATTACCATCATCTGCAGATTAGTTGAAATTTAAAACAAGTAAAGATAATTTTCTATTCAAAATTCTCCTAAATCTCCTTATTTCTTTCCAACTTTTTTTCAGAAATAGAAGTTAATATGTTTGGAGCAGAAGCATATAGATTTTACTTCTTATCAATCATATAGTTTCAAAAACATAAAAAGTAGAATTTGTTCTAGTTTTTATAGATTTCTTGCTTATTTCTTAAAACTTAGTAAGATTATATAAGAAATCAGGATTACGATTAAAAATTCAGATTTTTGTTGAGATAAGAAATTTTCAAATTACAGGAATTTTGATTTCTTGATAAAAATGGAGCTACTTTGTCTCTCTTTGTTTTCTGCCTTAAGGTTAGGGTAGTGAAATAGTAAATTTGAAAGTTGCCATAATTCAAATAAACGTGTGTTAAGTACTCTTTTCAATAAAAGTGCTTCCAGGAGTTAGATGTGCAGTTTAAGGTTTTTTACTATTTGCCCTCTCTATCCTTGTCTGTATGTTTACAAGCAATTAATATTATGTTTAATTTTAATGCATTTCTAAGTTATGAAAAAATTAAGTCATTTATTTTGCCCTAAGAATTTCAACTATATAAACCACATACATATAATTACTCATATATTTCGGTAAGCAAAATATTGACTTATCTAAACACCACTGTTTCAGAACCTATTCTTCATTTCAACTTTATTAACATAAATATTGGATAGACTTGGTTGCAATCTTAGTGTCTTGGGCACAGAAAAACTCAGAAACCATATGAATCAACATAAGGAATTATCTCACATGACACCATCATTTCATCATGTATACAACAATTCATCGTCAACTTAAACCTATCTTTAATATTATCTAGTTTTAGTTATTATATTTTTTGCTAGTATTGAGGACGTTTTGTATTCTCAATTACTCAGAATGTTTTTTGTCTCCTCAGATTTCTAAATGTGTAATATCATTTGAATATACTTCCTTTAGAACCCCACTGACATTAACTTAGTCTATATGCTTGCCTTGTCTTGCCTATTATAACAAACCTGTTAAAAGACCTTCCTGTTTTTTAATCTGATTATTTGTTTCTTCGCTGTTGAGTTGTTCAAAGTTCTTGTATATTCTGAGAGTTAAACCCTTGTCACATGAATAGCTTGCAAATATTTTCTCCCATTCTGCTGGTTGCCTCTTGCTGTGTTGATTGTTTCTTTTGCCATGCAGAAACTTTTTAGTTTGATGTAATCCTATTTGTCTGTTTTTGCTTTTGTTGCCTGTGCTTTAGAGGTCTTCCTCAAAAAATTTTTGCTCAGACCAGTGTGTTGGAGTGTTTCCCCTATGTTTTCTTCTAGTGGATTAAAAAAAAATGTGCAAATTACCTAAATAAACATTTCTGAAAAGAAGACATGCAAATGGTCAACAGGTATATGGAAAAATGCTGAATGACACTAATCATCAGGGAAATGCAAATCAAAACCACACTGAGGTACCATCTCACCCCAGTGAGAATGCTTATTACCAAAAAGACAGAAAATAACAAATACTGACAAGGATGCAGAAAAAGTCCTTATATGTTGTTAGTGGAAACATAAATTAGTATAATCATTATGTAAAACCTTATAGAGGTTGCTCAAAAATTTTTAAAAAAGAACTACCATATGATCCAGCAATCCTAATTTTGGGTATTTATCCAAAGGAAATGAAATTAGCATACTGAAGATGTACTTGCACTCCCATGTTGATTGAAGCACTATTCATAATATCCAAGGTATGGAATCAACCTAGGTATCCACTGACAGATGAATGGGTAAAGAAAATGTGGTATATATTTGTAATGGAATACTATCTAACCATTAAAAAAAATTCTATCATTTGTGGCAAAAAGAAGAAGCCTTGAAGACATCATGTTAAGTGAAATAAGTTAGGTTCAGAAAGATAAATATTGTATATTCTCACTTATATGTGGGAGCTAAAAAAATAAAGAATAAGTTGAACCTCTAGAAATAGAGAGTAGAATTGTTGTTACTAGAGGTTGGGAAGGGGAGGAAGATAGTGAGAGGTTGGTGAATGGGCACAAAATTATAGTGAGATAGGAAAGATAAGTTTTAGTTGTAAACTGTAGTGCTAGGCATCTACAATTAATAATAATTTATTATGTGTCCTCATGACTAGAAGACACGAGCTCAAATGTTCTAATCACAAAGAAATGATAAATTTTTGCAATGATGAATTGGCTAACTACACTGATTTTATCACTACATATGTAGGCATGTATTGAAATATAACTAGGCACCTTACAAATATGTATAATTAATGAGTTTTTACTTAAAAAAATAAAATCCTTCAATTAAAATAAAAGATCTCCCTGTCTGCACATTCTTGTCTCTCCACCCATCTCATCCATCTCAATCAGTAACTAACTTTTAAAGCACAGTGTAAATCACTGCCCCTTTTCTGGTGAAAACATAAAAGAAAACAAACCTTTATTATGCTATATACCAATAAGCATGTAAACACATTTCACATGGGCATTCTAATCTACCTTCCACATTCATTTTCTACTATATATTCACACGCACCCAAATCTCCAAGTTTACCATTGCTACTAAGATTCATGAATGTATAGAAATCCCAGATTTATCTTTTTCCTTAACCTGAAATGCTCTTCTTCCTTTAATTTTTCTCAACATTATACTAATGATTAATATCCAGATGAGAAGTTTTGTTTCACATTTGAACTCATTATTACTTACTGCAAATGAAATTAATCCTTATTTATTATTTATTAACAAATGTTTAAGTGCTCAATACAGTATTGTTAACTCTATGCAAAATGTCATAAAGCAGATATCTAGAAATTAGACATCTCACATAACTGAAACTTCATACCTGTTGAACTGTGATTTTTCACAGATCATCTATTATACAGTGGGCAACAGTATACACAATCAACAGCTATTCATGTAATAATAAGTGTTTCTATATTTCTGTCCATTCCTACTGAGGATCATTTTACATTCTATCTTATAATAACAATCAATGTTTGATGTAAAAAGACTTAGATAATTTGAAAGAAATTTCTTGGTGGGAAAAGCTAAGAAAACCAGACATTTAAAAAATATCTTCTTTTGCATTACATTTAATGAGAGATATTTTGTCTGTGTTAAGGTATTTCATCTTCTTAGGTTGACAAAGGTTAGAATAAAAAATAGTATTTCTCCTCTCAGAAATGATTTTGTTTAAGTCAACAAACAAAAATGTTAGAGGATGATGAATAGAAATCACACATTCTGGAAATACGACAAAATGTTCCTTAAAGATATTACTACTTAAAAATATTTATGTTACTTCAGTTAGCGAAAGCTTTTCTGTGCCTACGGAGGACAGAGCTTTGTTATATGACATGCAAAATCTTTACATTCCACCACCCATCACCACCCCTAAGGAGGAAATACATAACCTGCTAGTATTATCGCTTAAAATGTCAGTTGATAAATGTATTTAATCTTAAAATACATTCTCCTCTTAGAAATTAAGATTAAAAAATTATGTATTCTCCTACATGTTCAAATTTTTTTACCTTATCCATTACACGAAATAATCAAATTGAGATAGTAACTATAATCAATGTCTTCTCCTCCTACTTTTTTGTAATTATTTTTATAATGAGAAGCTTTGACTCTTAAGAGACATAAATAATTTTAATGGAAGGTCGAACCAACAGACAAAATCATCAAATTTAACTTAGTTGGTCAGTTTAATTATATTGACTCTATTTCCTAATCCAATGGAGTTACCATTGAAGAAGAAATTTTACCTTTGTTAAACACGTGGTAAGTAAACTGAATCATTAGTCTCATGTGTATGCTCTTTGAAAAGAAGTGTGGATGTTTGTTATTCCTTAATTATATAATAAGTGAATTTTCAAAATGAAGAGAAAGAGGGGGTAAAATATATTCTGAATAAGGAAAATACATTTTCTATCAGCTTAGGAAACCTTCTCTTATAGTCCCTCCTAGCTTACTGCCAATGCATTTCATGTATTATTTAAAAAGTTCCATTGCACATATAATGTATTTCTATCTTAAAAGCATTCACTTTGAATCAATGTTCAAATTGTTGTAATATTATAGTATTTTAATATTAGTGAACAAAACAAATTATAATAAAATTATAAATAATTGTATTTATATACACTTAGTAAACATAAATACACAAATTTATATAATTGTAATCATTACAAATAACATTAATAAATAATATTTTAAGGCTAATATTTTCTTGTATTTTTGACCATTAAAAAGTCATTTAAAAAATAATTAAACATCTATTGCTGTGCTCTATTTTATTCTAGGAGGGATAAAGGGAACTTGATCCTCTATTTTTGTTACCAAAAGGAATTATTTACTGCCTTGTTCGAATGTCAGCTATTCTTGCTTGAGATAATAGAGATTATCATTAAAATAAATAACGTTTTTCCTGAGATCACTTGTTCTCTAACAATTTTTCTGATCTGCCTTCATCTTGAGAAAAGAAATGTTTTTATTCTAAGTCCTCTGATATGACTTTCTCTTGCATAAACATAAGCATAGATGCCTCAGTGATTCCCTTGGTGCCCTGATAATACTACTCAGTTTCAGGGCAGGCATTAGAATGAGGAGAAAACTATTTTTGGAATATTTGATGCTATTTTCTTTACATTTAGCTGCAATGAAGAGCCTCTCAAATTGTCATGAACTCTTCACATTAAGTTTACACAAAAAAGACTTTCTTCTAATACACTTCATTTGTTTGAATTACTTTAATATTTAAAATCATATCATTATGATTATCCGTATTTTCTAATATTATAACCACAAGTCACATTTGACCACTTAATTTAAATTAAAGTCAAATAAAGTTTAAAAAATATTTACTTGATCATACTAGCCATATTTAAGATGCTTTGCAGCTACATGTGTCTAATGGCTCCATGTATTAATGGACAACGCACATTATACAGCATTTGTCTCATCGCAGAGACTTGTATTGAACAGAGCTCATACCCGTTAAATGGGAATGTGGAGTGTAAACCCTCACTTTAGCATCTCACTACACTTATTTAACTGAGACTTAATTTGCAAGAACACCATTTTTAGTAAAGTTTTAAAAAGGAAAAATATCCTTCCCCTCAAAATGGGAAAAACAAAACTGATAGTAAAAATGGCAACAACAAACTGCCACATGCAATGAGAATCTCTTATTTAAGTGCCTTCGTCCTCACTGCTTATGAAGTCTGTAGTTAAATGTCTGTACTCTTTCAGAAAAATTTCAGAATGTTCTGCCAGTCTCCCGACTTTCTCAACCAAAGCTGTTATGACTGGCCTTTGTGCTTCAGTCACAGAATTCTCCTTCTCATGCTCTTTAAACATATCTTCAGTTCCTATTTGTCATCAATTTTCTTCTGCCCTATCCGCATCAGCATGGCTCAAGGTCAAACAGTGGTAAACGTCAGCAGGAAGTTAGAGTGAAAGAACAAGATAAATTGGGATACTTTGAAAATTATTTGCAATTTTAATGCTTTTCACCTCCTCCAAATGGTGAGGTACAAGCTAGAAACCGTTTCTGTATTGCTCAATATTAGGCTGTCAGCTGTAACAATGCTGTCAGAATGCATTTAACCACCACTCCTCCCTACCTACTCCCATGTCTAGTTGCTTCTAATCTGCAATAAAATGGAAAACAGATAAACCCAATTTTTAAGATTTACAGTCCACTTAAACCTGAGAGTTACAGCTTGAGGGTCTCTTATTTCAAAGATTCCGTGGTTCCGTTTAAGTTGTTCCAATGCTGTGTACATTTTCACCTGTTCTATTATATTCCAAAGAGTTTAAAGTGATGTGCATCTGAACTGGAGTCCAACCCATGCTTTACGTTACATGATATCCAAACATGTATCTTAAAAAATAAAATCTCCTTACAGCCTGTAAGCTTGTTTTTGGACTTTGGTCTTTAAAAAAAAAAAAAAAAAAAAAAAAAAAAAAAAAAAAAACTTCCAGAATCTCAAATGCTCACAGTTACCATAATAGCAGTCCTGGCAGGAATATCAGTAATACTCCTTCATTATGTGTGACTTTACTTTCACTTCCATCCATACACCGGTTTGATGTGCAGTGAAACCTAATGATTCCAAAGAGGAGCCAATGACTCAAAGAGGCTCTATTGCCCAAGGTCACACATATTACTAAGGAATGGAACCTGAATTCCAAGTCAGATTTTGTATAGATTGGGACATGTATATTTTTATGATCCCAATTTGTTACAGGATAAAGTCCTCGAGAAATAGAGAGGTTTTTATCATGAAACCACATTTTATGTAAATGAGTAGTCCACATAAACAAAGTTTGTCCCATCGGGTGTCAGCGATTCATTTTAAATTTCCTTCCTTCCTTCCTTCCTTCCTTCCTTCCTTCCTTCCTTCCTCCCTCCCTCCCTCCCTCCCTCCCTCCCTCCCTCCTTCCTTCCTTCCTTCCTTCCTTCCTTCCTTCCTTCTTTCTTTCCTTTTTTTTTGACTGAATTCTTCCCGAAAGTACAGAGTACATTTCACTTCCTTCCATCATAGAGGACACAACACATAATGTAGTTGTTTTTTTGATGACTCATCACCATCATTATGTATCTCCATTCTTGTTCTGTGCTGAAACACACAGCACATTTCTGCATATGCTTTGGAGTTTCTGTAGCCCTCAATGTCAGGTTGTCAACTGGAACTTCTCAATGTCGTCAGAATGCCTTTAACCATCACCCCTCACTATCTCCTCCCACATCTAGTTGTTGCCTCTAGTACAACTGCAATTTCTAATTTTCAATAAACTAGAAAAATGGATAACCCAGCTTTATAAGACTTGTAGGCCAAATAGAGCTCAAAATGGAATCAGATAGCCTGCCTGAATTTCGGGGGGCTGATAACTTCTTTTATGTCATCCAAATGCTTTATGCCTTTTAATGTGTTTCATGTCTTCCAGAGGATTTAGGATAATGGGAATCTGACCTGGAGTCATATAGTGGTGACTTAAAATATTTTTTCATGCAATGTGTTTGCAGGTATATGTTAAAAGATTTTACATTTTTTATGTTGATGTTTAATATATTGAACATTATAAGGTGAAGAATTTTGAATTTAATCTATCGGTAACCAGTTAAAGGAGTATGATTTCCTAAACCTCATCTCCTGTAATTTAAAATGAATAAAATACCTCTTAGGAGTAATATACTCATTCTGTAATTTAAATTATTTTTTAGATGACCAAGTCCTCTAACATGAGTCTGCCCATAAAAGCAAATGTGCTTTATGGAGGACCTATGGATTAAGTCTTTTTGTGAAACTTTTCATACCAACTTGCCCTTTTCATAGTCTGGAAAATATAAGTAATGCATGAGCATCTTCTAAAATACCTATTTTGAGTCTTTTTATTTTCACTTTTACTGTAATAGTTAATTAAAAAGTAACTTTTACGTTGCTGCAAAAATTCAAAGATTAATAAAATAACTTAAAAATGAAACTGCTATATATTCAATATTGAAGAGATCATCACTGCTAATAACAATATTTTAATGTCAGATTTATACAAATATAAAACTAAGCAAGAATGCTTCTGACTACAATAATACAGTTGGCCCTCCGTATCCACAGGTTCTGCAACCATGGATTCAACCAACCACAGAGCATAAATAAATAGCAATGCAACAATAAAACATAATACCAATACTATGCTATTTTACATAAGGGACTCGAGTATTTGTGACATTTGGTATCCACGGGGGTCCTAGAGCCAAACTTCTGCAGACATCGAGAGCCAACTGTAATTTTCCATTTATCTCTGTGTATTTGCCTAAGAATAGAAGAAAAAATCCACATGTGCTTTTTCATTTAAAAGGGATGAACTTTTCTATTTTAATTGAAGGAACAAAATCTTTGAGCAGGATTGTGTCATTTATCACATCAGAATCTTAGGCAAATCTTTGTTTGTATTGAGCCTACAGAATTAGATTCATATACCTGGATTGAGACGTTCCCCCTAGAATGTATCATCATGGTACGAGCTTGTGTTACACGGGGTGAGCTAATGGCTGGACACCTGATCCTGAGGGAACCATTACAGAGAATGTCTGTGGGCCAACAAGCAATGGGGCCTTTTCGCACCAATCTCATAGACTGCTTCTAAATTAAAGATTGTGATTCTTTTTATGTAGGCAAAAAATACATTTGAAACAAATAGTTAACTGCTATTTAGTAAGAAAATATAAGGATGATAGAGAGTAAGGAGGGGTTTAAAAAATATTGTCTTCATTTTATTTATACATTCACGCAAAGGTGACACTGAACAAAGTAGTTAATTTTGCCTGTGAAAAGCAAGACCGTCTTTCCATAAAAAAATTAATATTTATTTATACATATTTGTGGGATACAGTATGTTATTTCAATACATGAATACACTGCACAATGATACACTTAGGGTGGGTAGCAAAGTTTTGTACCCATTAATCCACAGATATATCATTGTAAAAAGTTTGTGGTCATCAACTAGTGATGAATGCATATAATCAGATTATTTAAATCAAGGTTGAAGTAAATATTTAGTAGTATCTTAATAGCTAGGCGGATTCCGGGGAAAGCTTTCTTCCATACCTTCCATGTATTGTGGCCCACCTGTATGAAAGTCTTGTCATGTGCCAAATGCAGTGAGATCTTCCTTTTCCCACTGAGCAGCATAACTGTACAATTCTGAAAAAGTTAACATGAGGCCATCAACTCAAGATCAAATTTAAGAATAATTCTGGCTGCAACTGAGAAGAAAGAGATTATGTGTTGGGATTTCTTTTATCGTGTTGTTTAACCACATGTAGAAAAAACCAGACTCTTCAATATGAATTTTATGAAATAGCAATTTAACCCAAATATGCTTGTATTATAAAAGCAGGCAGAAATGCACCATCAGAATATAATAAACTCCAACATTCAGTAGCAGTATATAAGTTTTACAAGTTTGAATGAACCTAACAATCACTTATAAATTGAATTATTTACATCAGTAAAATCTATATAAGTGGTTAAACATGTTTTTTCTATTAAATATTCAATCTGATAATTTTTAAAATGACTTTCCAAGAATTGAACACAAGCATATATAGTCAGAATAATATTATTGCTATCAAAGTCTATCACTCTTGTAATAAATTACAAGATTGGTTTGTATATGTCATTCTAATTGAACAGATTGGGAGGGATGGGAAGCAAAGGCAGTAGAGTATACATGTTCAATTATTTAAAGTTTGAACTATGCTTAATGTCTAGGATAGGAATGAAAAATGTATCAGTAAAAAAACTAAGCTTTTTATAGTCTCTCTCCTGTTTCTCTGGTACACATTGCTAAACTGTCATGGGACTCTATAAACCCAACGAAAAATTTAAATTATAGTGTCTCAAACTATGCATTGTGAGAAAAATATTTTCAAATCATATATATGACGAAGAACTTGTATTTCATGTATATATATATATATATATATATATATATATATATATATATATAAAGAACTGTGAAAACTCATAAGTTGAAAAAATCAGAAAATGAACAAAAGACACATTAATAAAAATGTGTTCAATACCATTAGTCAGTAGAGAACAGCAAATTAAAAGCATAATGAGATATCACTACTCACCTATCAGAGTAAAATAGTGAAAACACTTGGCAAATGATATTAAGGATGCAGAGAAACTGTATCACTCATATATTGCTGGCAGAAATGTAAAATGATAGAGACTTGGGAAAAGAGTATGGAGGTTTCTTATACAACTAAACTTGTACTTATCCATTGAAACAGCAATTGCATTTGTGAACATTTATCTCAAGAGAGATGAAAATTTATGATCATACAAAAACCTTGACAAGAATGTTCAGAGCAGCTTTATTTGTAATAATCAAAAATTGAAACCAACCCAATTGCACTTCATTGGGAAAACATAACTGCAGCACCTCCATACAATGCAATATTACTCTACAATAAAAATGAATGAACTATCAACGGACGTAAAAACTTAGATAGATCTCAAGGGAATTAAGATGAGTGAAAAAAGCCAACATCACAAATTTACATTAACATAACATTCTTGAAAAGACAAAATTATAGGTGTGGAAAAGGGATTAATGGTTGTCAGGTGTTAGGAAGGTAGGAAGGGATGTAGGTGGCTGCAGCTATAAAAGGATACCATGAGGGATTCTTGGGATCAAACTGTTCTGTATTTTGACTGTGATGGTGGTGACACATATGATAAAATTGTACAGAACTGAATACACATATACATATACACACATGAGTACGTGTAAAAGTGATGAAATCTGAATATGGCTGGTGCATTGAATTAATGCCAATTTCCTGGTTGTGATATTATACTATTCAGTTCCACAAGATGTTACCATTAGGGGAAACTGGGCAAAGGGTATATTGCATTTCTCTGTATTGTTTATTACAACTGCATGTGAATCTACAATTATCTCCAATTACGAAGTAACAAATAAAAGTTAAGAAAATAAATTTTTCATGACAGAATTCTAGGTCATTTGTACTAATTGGCCAGTGTTGGTGCTAAAGATAAAACTTTTTTGCCATTACCAATCTAGTTATGGTGACAAATCAAACAGAGGTAAGCAAATAAATTGTGAATCAGTGGAGATAATGCTGATGGTACTTTTTTTTCTTTGACCCTGAACAAAGCTGTGTTTTAAAATATAGAGGAGAAACTTCTCTTACGAACTGGATAACAGTGGGGAAAACTCATAAGCCCTTTAAGACGCATATTCTTGAAATAGAAAATTTATGGGTATTGTACAAAATATATAAAATATGAAAGATATATACATACATATATTCATATATATGTAAATATATATAAATAGTTTTTGTAAATAGTTATTTTAATTATTTCTTACCAGAGACACTTGGTATCAAGGAGATCTAGTGGTGGTATTTACAACTTAGTCACTAATAAACCCAGTTACAGAGAAGACTGAAAGCAAAATACATGGGAAAATAAATTTTGTAACAAGGGTCCAGAACAGGGAGGTGCAGCATTAAATAACAGAATATTAATCTAGGAAAAAAATAAACCAAATATAATTACAGGGATACTAAAACCAGAGCATCAAGATTAGTCATGCCAAACTGAGACATATGTTCCCCGTCCTTATCTTTCCCTACTTGTGACAAAAACTGATGTCCAAGTGTTGATCAAGGCTGAACATAGATTGATATTAAGGGTTCTAAAATAGAACATTAGAAAAATGCAGTTTAAGATAGCTAATGTTATTATAGTTATAGATATTTTTGTGCCATGACAGGTATAATAAAATGTAAGTTCATCTTTGATGTCAAAGATTAAAAATAATATCTAATGTTTCCTGTGTATAATATGAATGCAATATGATATGAATTATAAACGAAGGACATATAAGTAGTAACCACATTATAATAGGAATTTACTGATAGGTATTTACCATTTTTATGTATGTCCTGATTAGGAAAGTATATCAGTCCATTTCTGTTGCTTATAACGAAATATATGGAACTGAGTAATTTTTAAAGAAAACAAAATTTATTGTTTACAGTTTCAGAGGCTAGGAAGCCAAAGTCCAGGGAACACATCTGGTGAAGGCTTTTTTGGTGGTAAATTCAGTGATGAAAGGGTATCACATTGTGAAATTGCAGAGCAGAGAGAGCAAAGACTAATCTGCTCATTCAGTCTCTTTTTAAAACCCTCCAAACCACAGCCAACACCACCATTTTTAATCCATTCACTACAGCATGGTCCTGTAATCTAATCACCTCCTCAAGTCCCCACCTTTCAATTACCATAATAGAATTTTCCACCCTCAACAGTTACAGTGGGAATTTAAGCTTCCAATACATGAACCTTGGGGAACACAATTCAATCAACCCACAACAGAAAGTATTTGCTATGATTTTTTGGATTTATATTTTTAAAACTATAAATGTGTTGGGATTTATATAAAGAACCTGAAGTGTTTTCAATTGTTTGCTCAAATCAAATAGTCCAGTGAAAGAGTTGAATATTGACTAAATGTTTTCTGAACTCAACTATCATCTGGTTCACTCTAGGAGTGTAGGTATTATAGGTACTTGATTTCAAGTATATGTGAATTTGATAACGAAACTGTCAAGGCATAAGCACTAGAATTTACCTGCCTGGAACTTTGACTTCCTTGTCTTATCACCAGACTTTTTACCAGTCTGAAAGTGTTCCTAGTTTTGGTTTTCTAAGAAATCTAACAATGACGTCTATTTAATTTCTTACAGAATTATGAGGATAGAATAATTGTCCCTACAGAAAGAATCTTTTGTTTAAATCCTTTCTAATTAATTGATTATATTTATTTATGTATTTTTCTGATTGTTTATTTATCTATTTATTTACTCATCTATTTTTAATTCAATGTTGATTCAGAATAGTGCCAGGTGTGCATTAAACAGTTAACACTAAGGAACACCTGTGACAGGTTCTTTATTTAGTATCAATGATCAAATAGGATAACAAAAAAATTTATTTCCTTCTTTACCTTTTATTCTAAGGGTAGGACTTTATTACAACAAAACTCTTCGTATACATTTTCTGATGTAAAATAAGCAGATGAGATGGCAGGCTCTCTTTTGCACCTGCCCCAAAAGCCTGGTTGTTATTTTAACTGGTTTACGGATAAATTAAATTCAAAATTCTTCACCTTATAATGTTCAATATAATAACCGTCAACATAAAAATTGTAAAATATTTTTACATATACCTGCAGACACATTGAGTGAAAACAATATTTTAAATCACCACTATAAGATTCCAGGTCAGATTCCCATCATCATCAATCCTCTAGAAGACGTGAAACACGTTAAAGGGAATAAAGCATTTGGACAACATAAAAGAAACTACCGAACCCCTGAAATTAAGGCAGGCGATCTAGTTCTATTCTGAGCTCTATTTGGCGTACAAATCTTACATAGCTGGGTTATCTATTTTTCTAGATTACTGAAAATTAGAAATTGCCATTATATTAGAGGAAACAACTGGATGTGGGAGGAGATAGTGAGGGGTGGTGGTTAAAGGCATTCTAACTGCATGGAGAAGTTCTAGCTGACAGCCTGACACTTAGGGCTACAGAAACTCCCAAGCATATGCAGAAATGTGCTGTGTGTTTCCATGCTCTTCACTCGCTACAAGTATGAGTGGGTGTTTTGTAAGGCTCTTTATTCCCCCAATTCCAGATTATATTTTATTGAAATATATGAAAACATTTAGATGACTTAAGGAATCATACGTACTCAGTGATTAAAATTAAAAAGAAAAATGGTACAAAAATTGACATTGATACAATAAGGTGTTGTGCTATTATAGCCTCATGAGGAATAATATTCCATAACTTTGTTCTGCTATATTTATAATATTTTCAATTTGATTCTATATTTATGAAATTTAAAAAAAAAAAAAGAAAAAAGAAAAAGTCACCTTATTGTGTTATATTGATATCTTAAAGCATTCAAGGAGGATATCTGCAGATGTTACCCCTGCCCTAAGTTCACAGGCTTTGGGTTGTATCTCTAAAGTGACAGGACCAGGGCCTAGGGAAAGAGATTTGTCCATCTGTGGGCCTTGCCCCAGGACAACACATCTGCCAGGAACCCAGAAATGTCTTCGCACATTTTGCCAGAGGCAGAAATTTGAATGTTATTTCACAGAAGAAAAAAAAAATACAGTAAAGCCACAAAAATTCTTCTAATTTTTACTTTATTTTTTAGCAATTGTGAGCTCAAATGTATGTCAGATACATGCAATTTATATCTCAGTTTTATAAAAGACAAGATAAAAGAATTTTCTTCTGCTGTTATTTGTGATTAAACTCAAAAGTCATTATTTTACACAGTCCTCATTGAGTGTTTCTCTTTCATGTATCATATTTTACTTTATAGGTTGTTATTTTGTTTTTTCAGACTGTAGGTTCTTTTCCATTGTATACATCATTGTTATTTCAGCCTGCCAATTTGCTACTCTTGAAAGTTTTTGAGCATAAGTATAACCTGGTGATGGTCAAATTGGAATTTAACTTTAGGAAAATAAGTTTTAAGTATTAAAGAATGCTGAAAAAATAGGACTGAGTGGAATCCACAAGAATCGTTTTAAATATTACCTCATTAATCAGTGACTGAGTGGACATGTAACATAAATGTAAAAAATATATACTGATAAATAGGCCTTAATTTAGAACCAAATGTCACTTACCCTGAACTTTATTATTGTTTGCGGTAAGGAAGCTAGAGATGTTATAGCAAACTGTAATTAAAAAATAAAATAAAACAAAGAAAATGCAGCCTCCAGAGCTGTCTAATTTACTGCTGCTTAGTTCCTGTTTTGAAAGAATGCATCCCACTATCCAGTCAATTATGTTACTGAGTTTTTATGTGGCACATTGAACTCTCAGGCATCTTAGACTAGAGAAGGGAGGATAAGAAACAGGCATAATAAGCTGTTAGATAAAACAAGCTAGAAAATGTTAAAGGTCTTTAAAAAAGTTGATTTCAAAAGAAAATGAGATTATTTCTATGTAAAATTGTGAGCAAAGACATCATGAGGCAGAATACATCTGACCTATTTCTGAAAATGGTGAACAATACATATGTGTTCAATTAAGGAAGGTAAAATTCTGGGCAGAGGAAATAGCAAGAAAAAAATAGCATGGAGACAAGAGAGTTCATGAAAGCTTCAGCAAACAATGGTAGGGTATAAAATAGAGGATACAGGAATATAAGGATATGATAATTCCATATTTTATAAGCTGAAGGACTGGGAGTAGGATGTTGCAATTAACTAAAATAGGGAACAAAAGAGGAGAACAAACTTCCGAAGCAAAAGAATGACTCACACTTCCCATTATGCTGAATAAGATGATGATATTTATTTTCTTTTCAGACCTAGTCAATTTATGCACATATACATGACTATCTGGTTATATCTAAAATGTGCATTTTTGATAATTGCCATTTTCTTTTATCTTATAAAAAAAAGCAAATGCAGTGAACAAAATAGACACCCAGAATGTTCTTCTCTCTTTTCCTTTGGAGTTTAAATTAAAAAGTGTAATCTTTTATTGAGAATAGTAAATCTTTCACTTTTACTCTTATCTCACACATCTTTTATCAACCAGTCTTCACAAACAATCCCTGATAGGAGGAGCCAACATATCATCATCTTTTACACAATACATGCAATTCTGCCATGTTTCTATCATGTTCTCTGAAAATGCAGGTAAGTCATGTTATTTACATTTTCATAAATTTAAATATAAATATACAACAGCTGTAAGAAATAAATTAAAATTAGGTAATTAAATGTTTCCTTAATTACAACCTGCTTTTTAAAGTAATAAGCAAGTATGAAGTAATAATTAGAACATAAACATTTTGTGAGAAGTTGGGTATATGAGTGGGAAATTCTTTTATGAAGAATTAGCTTCCTAGTGAGGAGAGAAGGACCACCTTTCTCTTTATTTTTTAACCGAATAGTAAGTCAGATGGCATAATCCCTTGAATCTTGTCATTTTCTTTTTCACTGATCTATTAAGAGTTATAAAGAACAAGGCAGGAAGAGAAATATGTGAGTTTCACAAAGAAAGGATAAACATAAATAAGTGCCCAAGAACATAGAGGAACGTATAACAATGCAAGTTGGAAGAAAGTAGGTTTACCATCAAATAGTCTTAAATTGGCCTCCTAGCTTCATCATATCTGAATGAGAGAATTTTTAAACCTTTCCATGCTTTGTCTCATATATTACCTGGGATAAAAACAATTCCAACAATAATATTGTTAGAATTAATGATACTAGGTAACAAAAAAAATGGTTTTAGTGAATCCAGAATTAATTTTTAGATTCTAATCTCAGTAGGGATAGAAAATCTATGCTCTAGTCCTAAGGACATGTTAAGTAACAATCATTTCCAAAAGGAAATCAAGAAAACAAAAAAGGAAGTATTTTAGAACTAATGTGGACATTATCTTTAGAATTTATTTCCTATAGGCCTCTTTCATTATTAATGTCTTAACATCAACCTAAAATAAATAATCTATTATTTATGTCTACAATATGGCTTCACTTCCTTTCCAGAAAGTGCAAACTTCCCAAAAGTTCAATCAGATAGGTCTGATTACTACCCCCCGCCCCCCCAAAAAATCACATCATTTCCTGACTGCATGCATTTATTCAAGTTATTTAATGGTTTTCACAGCACATGGTTTTCTATCTTCACTGCTTCCTCCAAGACAAAAATATGGCCTTTACTGTGCTGTCTTTCTGAATATTCTAGTTTACATTGTCATTATCCATATCTAAAAATCCTTAGCATTATATTGGTTATTTGCCACCAAATCATGTCCTGACAGGTTATATCTATTGAAATGTTTTCTTATGTTACTGATTAATTCATTTAAAAACTATTCTTATATACCAGTCCTCTCTTTACTGGTTGAAAGATCAGTTTAACCAACTACTACTAACAGGTGACTTTGGGGAAATTATTTTATATAACTATATATCAAATTCTATAATTTGGAAAACTAAGACCCAGAAAAAAGTTAATTGTCTCACTCAAGGTCATTTAATCGTTATGCTGGGATCCCAAACACATCTCTGTTTGTCTAAATGGATGTGCCTATACTGACACATTTTTAATTCATCATTGCCTGTTAATAAAAATAAGAGGAAATTTAAAAATAATTATTCTTATTTAAATTATTTAATTATTGGAAATTTCTTAAAAACAAAGCTTGTGCATGGAACACCTCTCTAAGAGATACTTCTCATAGCTCACGATGACCTGGTCAGAGATATTTTACACAAAGAATTGCATTGCAATCTTACAATGCAAAAGAAAATAAATATTTATGTGCAGTAAATACTGATACCAGATGCATGGCCAGAAGCATGGCCAAATGCATGTCAGATGCATGGCTGAAGAAAATGTTGTATAACCTTTTGGTTGGGGACATGTGGAAAGAAATTGGAGAAGTGAGGAAATAGGATGGCCTTTTTCCGATATACGCAAAAGAGGAGATTATCTCTATGTATATTTACTCAGACTGAGAAAAAATTACCTCCCTAAATCTGTCCAATAACTCAACCACTAGCCACATGTAGCTCTTGAGCACTTGAAATGTAGTCTGATCTGAGATATATTTTACAAACCATATTACAAAGACTTAGTAAAAAAATGTGAAACTTTTCACTAATAATTTTTAAATATTGGTTATAAGTAGAAATTATAATAGTTTAGATATATATTGGATAAAATAAAATATATCAACAAAATTCATTTCACCCATTTATTGAAAAAAATTTTGACAATCTTATAGTCTTTTTCATATTTGAATTTTCTTTTCCCATAGACACATTTTTTTTTCTGTCATGAGTGCTATTATAACTTCTTATTCATTTGCCACAATAGATAAAATATTATAAAAGCACTTCCAATCTCTTTGAATTCAGCTATTTGGAAATTACCGGAATAATAATTTGTCTCTATTCCAAAACAACTTAACATAGTTCTAAAAAAAAAAAAAGAAAAACCTATATGTCCTAAAAGGCCTGCTTTTGCTGTTATTATGTCTTGAAAGATTATTTGCATTGTTTTTCCATGTTCAGAAAGATTGCTATATAGAGTATTCATAAGATTACAGGCCATAACACTGGGGAACATGTGTCAGTTTCACTGTCTTTGACAGCTGGAGTTTCAGAGAAGACTTTAATAACGGTGTCCAGTGGTCTTAAGCAAGGGTTATTGTAAAATTAAACATGGAAGTAAGAATATGTGACATAAGGAATTTGAAACAAAATTCTTTGAATGAGTTTTCTTCCTAAATAATAATGTTTCCACCAGTAGCCTGGATTTAGCACTAGATTACAAACTTGCTTTAACGAGACTTATCAAAATAAATTTTTCAAAAAAGCAATTAGATTTATTTTAATGCAGCATTTTATTTGTAGAATTTAGGTGGAACTTAGTTACTAAAGCTTTAAATGAATATTTCGTGAGGTAATTTTGCCTCAAAAATAATAACACCCAAGAAATATTAGCAAAATGTTTACAATTATAGAAGACATACATTTTCTTTCAAAATTGAAGTTACAAAACCATGACAGAACCCTCACTGAAGAAAATGCTGGCTTAATACCCCGAATCCTGTATTCATGGTAGTTTTTTTTTTTTCCAAATAAATTATTCAAACTTTCTAGAGAGAAAATGTGTTTTGATTAAAATGTGATAGAAATGAAGGATAAGGACATGATTATTCTCTGAAAAGTGGAAACAAAAAGAGTAATGTCTTGGAAGAAAACCCCAAGGAGAAGGGTAGAGCAATCTTTCAATCTCTATGAGCCATGGGTGGAAGGCAGTGAATTAGATATTTTTGCAACACTTCCCAAGCAGGAGTCAAAGGTAGGCTGGCTCTAGCTAATTTCAAGTCTAGCTTTTACTTCTTTTAGAGATTCTTTTAAGAAATGTTGCAACACCAATGCTTTTGACAAAACGAAAGGTTATATTTTGTGGAAAACATGAATATTAGGTACTTTAAGCCAAAAAAGCAATCAGGAATTAAAGTATGAAGGTGAAGAAATTTTAAGAGTATTTTAACCAAATTATTTTATAATTTCCTTATGTTTATTCTGTCTATTATTTATTTTCTCTATAAATAGCAGATATGATAAAAACAATATCTGGCTTATTAAGTTTAAACAGCAAGCAATAAGTACCAAATAATAACTATTATAAGAAAGCATTATGTCATATTTTTTTTTCTTTTTTTTTTGATTAAATGCAGTATATTTTGTATCCTGCAACATTACTGAAATTATTAACCAGTTCTAGAAGTTTTTTTGATAGAGTCTTTAGGTTTTTCTATGTATAGTATCATGTCCTCTGTAAATAGGGACAGTTTGACTTCATCTTTTCCAATTTGGATGCCTTTTATTTCTTTCTCTTGCCTCATTGCTCTGGCTAGTACCTCCAGTACTATTTTAAACAGAAGTGGTGAGAGTAGGCATCCTTGTCTTGTTCCTGTTCTTAAGGGGAAAGCCTTCAGTTTTTCACCTTTCAGAATGATACTAATGGTGAGCTTTTCATAGATGGCTTTTATTGTGTTGAGATACTTTCCTTCTACGCCTAATTTGTTGAAATATCCCCATATCAGTTGCACTTATATTCCCCAATAATGAGCTAAGAGAAAGAGAAATCAAGAAAGTAAGCCCATTTACAATAATCACAAAAAATAAAATAAAATATCTAGGAATCAATGTAACCAAAGAGGTGAAAGATTGCTACAATGAGAACTAGAAAACTACTACTGAAAGAAATTAAAGACACAAAAAGATGGAAAAACCCTCCATGCTCTTGGATTTGAAGAATTAACATTGTGAAAATGTCTATACTACTCAAAGCAATCTACAGATTCAATATAATCCCCATCAAAATACCAATGACATTCTTCAAAGAATTGGAAAAAACAATATCAACATTCATATGGAGCAACAAAAGACCCCAAATAGCCAAAGCAATCCTGAGCAAAAAGAATAAAGCAGGAGGCATAACACTACCTGACTTCAAATTATACTACAAAGCTATAGTAACCAATACAGCATGTTACTGGCATAAAAATAGACACTCAGACCACTGAACAGAATTAGAGAACCCAGAAATCACTCTTCAGGCTTACAGCGATATGATATTTGACCAAGGCAGCAACAACCTACATTGGGGAAAAGACTGCCTCTTCAACAAGTGGTCCTGGGAAAATTGGATATCCATATGCAGAAGAATGGAACTAGACATGCATCTCTCACCAGATATAAAAATCAACTCAAAATGAATTAAAGACTTAAGTATAAGACCTGAAACTGTAAAATTTCCAAGGGAAAATATAGGTGAAACCTTTCAAGAACTAGGTCTGGGCACAGACCTTATGAACATGAGCCTGAAAGCATAAGCAACAAAAGAAAAAATACACAAATGTGACTATATCAAACTAAAAAGTTTCTGCACAGCAAAGGAAACTATCAACAGAGTGAAACAACAACCTACACCGTGGGAGAAAATTTTTGCTAACTATGCATCCAACAAGGGATTAATATCTATAGTATACAAGAAACTCAAGCAATTATTTAGTAAAAAAACAAATAACCCAATTAAAAAATGGGCAAAGGAATTTAACAGACATTTTTCAAAGGAAGACATACAAATGGCCAACAAGTGCATGAAAAAATGTTCAATATCACTAGTCATCAAGGAAATGCAAATTAAAACCACATTGAGATACCACCGCACTCCATTTACACTGGCTACAATAAAAAAGAGAATAACAAATGTTGGCTAGGATGTGGAGAGAAAGGAACACTCCTACACTGCTGGTGGTACTGTAAATTAGTACAATCATTATGGGAAACAGTATATAGGTTTCTCAAACAACTATAGTATCAATCCCACTTCTGGGTATATACCCAAAAGAATGGAGATCACCATGTTGAAGGGATACCTGCACTCCCATGTTCACAGTAGCTCTGTTCACAATAGCCAAGATATGGAACCAACCTAAATGTCTATCAATGGATGATTGGATAAGGAAAATGTGGCATATATACACCATGAATGCTACTCTGCCATAAAAAAGAACAAATTTCTCCCATTTTCAACAACATGGATGAGCCTGGAGAAACTTATGTTGAATGAAATAAGCAAAGCACAGAGGGATAATACCACATGTACTCACTAATTAGTGGGAGCTAAGAGAGAAAGAAGGAAGGAAAGAAAGACCACAGTGGTGTGCTGGACTTGCAGAGGGAGAGAACATACCTAGGGATACAAATTGGAGTGGGGGAAAGGAGGATAGGGAGGGAAGTCAGGGAAAACTGGGTGTGGGACAAAGAATATAAATACAATTTTTGGGAATGGGCATGCGGCCAGTGCAGATCTGGCCATCACATCTTGGGCATGAGTGGTTACAATAAGTTTTGTACCCCATACATATTCATAACCAATAAAAAACAATAAATGCTGTGTATTACACACACACACACACACACACACACACACACACACAAACACACAAGGATTTTTTAATACCAAAAAAAATATTTCTGTAGTACAAATTATTTCATATGCTTGGTAAAGGAGGAATATTTTATTAAGCAACAGTTGCTTTGATTTATAAACCACATTGGTCAAACAGTAAATATTTGGGGCCACCAAAAAACAACAGTTAAAAGCAAAGAATGTTAGAACAGCTGAAACATAAATCAATGGTCTTCTTCCTACCTTTTTCCCTTTGGTAGTTAGACCTTAGGCTTTGGCATCTCTTGGTTATTCTTCAGCTTTCCTTTACATTTGCTATAATTTTTTATTATTATTACTTTGAAAAATCTTGTAAAACATGCTAATATTGTTATGAGTATTGCTGCCTTTTTTGTATGAGTGCTGATTTAAAAGTTTCATAGAAACTGAGTGGTCTTCTGTAGACACACTTTTCTTCATGATTTGGTATATTTGAAATTTTATGGTATCTTTATGTGGGAAGATGTCTCTTTGCATGACAGTGTGAGACCATGCATATTGAAATCTTGCAAAACAATCTTAATACTCAATGGGAAAAGTTATAATTGATCTGTGACTTTTAAATTTTTTTATCAACATATGTTAAACTCTTACTGTACATTATAAGCATATACAAAATTTTTTTTTTAAAAAGTAAAACTGATATTTACATAGTACTCTATAATTTAATGAAGGTGGGATAAATGCCATTGTGTTCTGGTTCATTGCAAATCAGAGTGTTTATTTCTTTGTAAAAAAAATTAAGAGTAGTTTGAACAGTGCTAGCTTTCTTGTTGTCGTATAACTTACGTGGAGTAATCATCATTTCTATGGCTTGGTAAATTGTTATATTCATCTTTAAGTTTGAATTAGCTTCCAAAATTTTATCCTTTGAGATTTCAATGTTGTGAAAATTAAAGTGTTCCTTTAATGTGGAGATTTTGCCAGCATCACTTCCTTTGTGACATTTTCATCCTTTTCATCATGACCTCTTCCTGTGTGTCGGTAAGTTCACATTCACTATGCTCCTCTGGCTGCCTATCTATTCTCTCCAGAAGGAGACAATGTCATCATTTCCACCATTAGCTCTTTCTCCTATAACTTCACTTACATCCATTTGGATTTTTACTTACAGAGTTTTAACTTTATGTTTCTTTGCTGCATTTTCATCTTTGTTGAGCGATTCCATATTTTAATGAATTACTTTTGTAAAATTCCATGAGGGTTTTCCAATGGGAGGAGACAAGAAGACAATAAAACTACAACCTTTACTGTCTGTGTGTGAACTGAAAAGGGGATGAGAGGTGGCCAATCACTGACGTACTTGGAAAGAAGTGACATCATTAGTCACTGATCATAAAGTGCATCTATTATATATATAGCTATTCATGGACTGAGAAGCTAATAGCCAAAGTTTGCACTTTATGCAGTTCCTCACAGTTAATATACTATGGTTTCTGAAATTTAAATCAAGTTGTAGGAGGACTGATGCTATTTTAAAGAAATTATGGAAATTGAAATCCATAAATTTCCAAACTATGTAAAGACTCTCTGTGTTGTGTTGTAACACATCAGGAATACCTGTAACATCTGAATGATATATTAATTCTCTCACTTCTTCCTGATAAAAATATGCTTTAAGAAGGAATAGGTTAAATTAGAGGGGAAATGTATCAGAAAAGACCAGCTACTGCCCTTCATACAGAGATTTTTGAGTGAAGTCCTCAGGAACCAGAATAAGCTTCAAATGGCATTGCAGTGTGCAGCTGTTTGGTTCAATTCATACTTTGCTTATATAATTCTCCTCCCTCTCTTTTTACTTTGGAACAGTTATCTGGAAACTCCTTTTTAGCAAATTACAAAAATTATTGAATATATGTCTTTCTACCTATTACTATTGATTAAGAATATATATATATATATATATATATATATATATATACACCTTCAGAAGTATAGATTATGGTCAGTTCTGTGGTTATATTAGTTGTATTATAATATTAATTTTATTATTTACTTGTTTTGCTCCTATAGAGAATATAGCTTAAAATACTCATGGATATGAATTTAAAGATTACATTTCTATTACAAAATCAATCCACTGGTCTCAAGGCAAGTGGAGAAAATAATGAGAAAAGTTTCACAGAACATGCATAGATAAAGCATTTCTAAACACTTTATGCTAATTATACCAGGGTACTTCAAAAAGTTGATGAAAAAATTGGATTAAAAAATAATATGAATTCTTCCATGAACTTTTTGAATATCCTTTGTATATGTGAGTGATATACACTTACAAGCACAAAGAGAGCGGGAAAAATAGAAACAGATGTCTAATTTTTAAATACATTTAGGGTACCATGTTGGCTGTCAGTTATTTTACTTTCAGTAAATCATGAATTTCTAATGTTGGTAATAAAAGAGTAAATTTAATGGCTCTTGCTAGTATATGTTTTAAATGTCATCATGTATATAAAACTGAGTTTTTTTCTAGGATTGGTGAAGTTGATCAAATAAGTAAAAATATCAACAGCAACAGAAAGACAACTAATACTTATATAATGCTTCCTATGTGTCCTGAACCATTAAAGAACTTTACAAAACCTCTAAAAGGCTAGCATAATATTGGCCACAGTTGACAGATGAAGAATCCTATAAAGGGAAGCTAAATAACTTGACTAAAATAACATAGTAAGTGGCAGACTCAAGATGTGAACCCATCCCTTCCAGTTTCAAGATTGAGGCTCTTGAAGGTGTATCCATAAAGACTTCATCTAAATCAGCACCCTTCCTTCCACTGCTGGCATTGAAACCATTTACATCTAGCCCTGTGTCTTCAGTGTCCAGAATACCACCAGGCCACAAGCTTAGTGTAACATGTCTAGTGCTAAGCAAAAGACTGTTATTGCTGAGCAAAAGAATAAAAAGCATAAATAAAAACAGTGATATTACTCAGAGAAAAGTGAAAATCAATAAACTAAAAATGGATCATTGATTTTGTGAATCATTGTTTGCTGAAGGCATCTTGATTGATTTGATTTCTTATTTATTTTATTGGTTCGTTATCAGGTTTAAAGTGTTTTGAGTACATCAGAGATCTGTAGTAGATCTCCTCTCTTAGAATTGTTTTTATTCTGTATCTAGAAGTTGCCCCTCGCTCAGCTTCTTAACATTGAGTCTTTTACATATTCCCACCAAACTAGGATTACCAGATTTAACCAGAATGCACCAAACACAGGAAAAACAAAATGCTCAATTAAATTCTCATTTCAGATAAACGATAAAACTTTAAGTATGTCCTAAGCAATAGTCGATCATATATATACTAAAAAATAATAATAATAATTAATTACCTGTTAATATAAAATTCAAATTTAATTGAATGTTCTGTATTTTACCTGGCAACTGTACTACTCAATCTAACATAAATTTGGGGCGGTTTCAAGAAAGAAAGTCACCTGAATCTAAATGTGGCAAGTATTGCCTTTGGTTCATTTCAAACGTTGTATTTCACTAACTGTGTGCTCTTGGATCATTTTACCCAATTTGAGACTTTTTATCACTGGTAAAAATGGAATCATGAGATACAACCCAGGAAATGGTAGGAAATAAAGTGAGGGGATATTTTAGAAGATATTTAAAATTTAATAGCTAGAAATGAAATAGTTATACTTTTAGTTCATTTCATATACAAATTAACTCTTAGTGAAACTAATATAATTTGCCATTACACACCTCATATAATTATTGACACTAGTCTTTAACCATGTGATACTTATTTTAACCAAGAACGGAGCATTGTCTAATGAGTATTAAATAATGTGAGTTAAAGCAACACCTCTTCTCACACAGTCGGGGTGACCATCAGTAAATGCCCTCTAAATAATTGCCATTATTACATTTTTTCAAAGAGCTTGATATAAATACTTTTTCCTCATATTTAGTCATGGTACAAGAGATAATGTCTTAATTTTTGCCTGAAGAAAAGGTTTTCCTGGTGCTTAAAAAATATAACTACACAATTAGTGAGGACATCAATCGCAGCAAAGATGTACTAATTGTCAAATTATGGTAAATTATAGTATGCTTAATAAAGGATAATTTTCCTTACTATTGAAACACATTTTTTCCATTAAAATTATTTCTGATTTTTACCCTGTCATTACAAATTCATGAAAATTACTTGTTCTGCCATAAGTCCACACAGTGGCAAATGAGAATCCCATAGGAAGTGACCTTTAAATTAAGACAGTGTCAGCATGTTCCAAGCTTCATTTAAAGGCCTGTGATTTTTATGTAAACTAAAAATAAAGAAAATCACAAATCTTACAAAACATTTGTATTTTTTTAAACTATTAATGAGAAAAATATGCAACTAAATATGTGCTATGATGTTTAATTACAGTCGCCATATTTTTATTCATTCTTTCAACTAATATCTTTTGAGACATTCCCATGTGACAAGCCTGATGCTAGATGCTACAGAAGACAAAAGGAAATTTAAGTCTCTACACCATGAAAATCTACAAATATTGGATGGCTAATATTGACTATTTTTCCATGAAAATGAAATTAAAAATTATGAATATTGTGTTTTTTAGCCAAAACAGCAAGAATTTTAATCAATTTTTATGAAACTAGTAAGTGAAGTATTCCATCTTTCCTCTTTTCAAAAGTGATTAGTACCAAGTTTAAAAATAAATTAAATCGGACATACAGTAGTCCTCCCTTATGCCCAGAGACCATCAATGGGTTTGAAGACACCCAGTGGATGCTCAAAGCTGCGAATAACATCAAACCCTACACATACTATGTTTTTACCTAGACAGATTGACCCAGAATATCATGGAAAAGTATACAAAACAGATCCCCTTAAAAAGGCAGTAGATTAAAATCATTTTTCCCCTGAATATTACAGTAGTACCCACTTATCTACAGTTTTACTTTCATGGACTCAGTCAACCACAATCTAAATATATTAACTGAAATATTCTAGAAATAAAGAATTTGTAATTTTTAATTGTTCTGAGTAGCATGATGAAATCCGTACTATCCCACCTTATTCCAACGGGGATACAACATTCCTTTGTCCAGTGTATCCATGCTGTTAAAACTCACCCAGTAGTAACTTAGCAGCCTCTGTTTTCAGATTTACTGTCACAGTATATCATCACATAGGCATTTCATCATCTCAAATCATAATAAGAAAAAGAAGGGTGACTACAGTACATAAGAGATTTTGAGAGAGAAAGAAAGATCATATTCACATAACTTTTATTATAGTATATTGTTATAATTGTTCTACTTTATTATTAGTTGCTGCTAATCTCTTACGGGCCTAATTTATAAATTAAACTTCTCTATCCCCCAGAAGTAGACTTCTGTTGCTTCTTACTTGCTGCTGGGCCTTATGTTAGGAGCAGATAATTTTTCTCTCATCCTTATCCAGCATCTGCTGAAGTTTTCTTGACCACACTGTCTCTCTTCTCCACATTTTGCCTTTTTTTTGTTGCCAAATCTCCAGGGCCTAAAATAGTATCTGGCACATAGTAGGTATTCTGAAACCCTTATTGAATGAATTAATGGGGACCAGAGTCACTGGAAAACACCATGAGTTTCTATCTATAAAAACTTCAGTTTTTTTATTCATAATAATAACAAGGTAGATTGAAAAATTTGGTAACTAAAACTTAGCTCTCACATTTTTTATTAATTGTTAAGGTGTCCTTGATTTCTGTGTACATGTGTGCTTGCTTTCATAGAAAAAAGCCCAATAATAGTGGTTTAACTTGCAAGCAGCCAAAAGAAAATGCACAAGAGTTCCTTGGGAAGATTATATTTCACGAAACAACAATTCGAAAAGTAATTGTTTTAGAAGGTAAATTTTACTATCCCCCCCCCCTTTGTTTTTCAGATGTAGTAATATAATGTACCAAAGCTATAGAAGAATACTGAAGTTATTCAGGCAGCAGTTGTAGTAGGGAGAGGGGAAAGGAAGAAAACAAAAAGTAGAAGTTGAAGGGCATCAGATGTGACGAATTCTTAGGGTTCCTACCTTTCTCAAAACATGCTGCTGAGTTTACACATGGTCTGCGTAAGTGACGTGCTTGGTGCTGGAATGAACTCCATTGAAGATGAGGAAGAGTTGATTCATTGAAGAGACAGGCATACCCATTGAGAAACACTAGACTAGAGCAAAGAAAGGCTCAGAGACTATAAGACCCCTGGGAATTAGTAAAAATCTGTGAAGGTGGTCAAAATTTTATAGGCCCTTGAATGTGGGTTTATACTCATGTGCGATTTCACTATGATCTCAAGTGGCAAGGAGCTCTTCAACTGACATTTGGCTGATGATTGTGCAGAGAATTAAAGCCAAAGGAGCTTAGAACTTACCACTAAACCTCATATGAAAGAGTCAGTAGCAATTCTAAAAGATAGAATGTAGACTTGTGGAAGACAACCTAATCTTTCACAGTTTAATAGTGCTATGAAAACTATAAATCCATTGCACCTGCTATCTGATTTCTTGATACAACAGGTCTGAAGTCTGGAGATTCAGTTTTGCTGTTGTTTTTGAGAAAAGCCATTATAAAATCTGTGCTGTACAAATTAGGAAAAGGAGGAATTGGTAAAGGGACACGAAAATCAACTATATTGTATATTGATAAATTAAAATAATAATAATTTAAAAAATTAGCTCTGACCCTGCATGGAGTATAATAATGTGGCATTTAACCTGTTTTAGAAAAAAAAGTAATGCCCAGTCTATTGTTTTGAATCTTTTTCTCAAGGTATGATTGTTTTAATTATGATGTTCCTCTGACAGAATGCTCTCAAACAAAATCTAGTCAGTTCTGAAAGTGCTGCTTCTGGTAAAAGCTGATATATATTCATGTACCTTAGTGATAATCATGCTGGGACAGTTTATATTGAAAATGTGTATTTCATGTTTCCATTTAATTTCTAAAATACAGTTAAAATATCATAAATAAGAATACTGAATCACCTGAAAATAGAGAAAATACTCTTAAATAGATGTGCTCTTTTTTCCCTCTATTTATATTGTGTTGCATATAGATACAGCTTCGTAATTGGAGACTCATTCCTTTTCTACTATTTTTTGTTCTGAATATATAGATATAATTCCACTCTACTATGGGTTTCAGAAGAGCATTAACATCTTGCAGGCTATTATTCAGTAATATCAGGGAGTCGAATCGTTCTCAGTGAAATTTCCAGTAGAGGTAATCCTCTCTCATTTATCTGACTAGTAAATTGGAAAGAAAAAAAAAAAAATCTTATAACTTAACAGCATGAAGATTGAATGTAATGAAAATTTGCCAGACATTTGTATGAAATGACAAATGTTGGTTTTCAGATGCTTGGTTCTTATTAACTTTAATAAAAATTACTTGAGACAAATGACAATATTTGTCATGTTTATCACTGCAAATCGAGGAGTTTGGTGTGTCCTTGCTCTAGAATATTTCATATACTTTGGTTAGGATAGAAAGAGGCTCTGTTTACTCAATAAATTTTCTATTTCTAAAGGCTGAATTTCAGTTTTCTTTTAAACACTTGACTGTATAGGCTAAGGATGAAACATTTTACTCTTAAATCTGAGGTTTAAAAGGAAACTATTAAAACCTTATTATTTCATGTCCAGCTTTTAATTCTCATTAAGTAAAAGGAGTAAATAAAACTTAAAAATAAGTTAAACAGTTATGCTCTATCGTCTATCAGAAAAAAACTTGAAATGTATTATTTACCTTGTTTGCTACAATTATACTTTCATAGGCTGGAGCATATTCTTAACTTTATGTACCAGTCATCAGATCATAGAAATAAAAACAACCATATATTTTCATTAGCATACATTTTAAATGAAGTCTAATAATTATATGAAGAATCATACAGGTAGCCTTTTAAATAAATTTCTTAAATTTTTGTATTTAGCAAATTATACTAACCAGATGCTCTTGTATTATAAAATTCAGAACAGAATAAAGTCTTGTTTAAAAGCTGTCTATAAAATAAAAATGTAACAATTTTTTTCTGCTGAGAACTAAGAAATTTTATTTAATCATTTATGGTTTATGTCTTTTTAATTAATAATTTTTTAAATTGACAAATAAAAACTGTAGATTTATGGTGCAAAACACAATGTTTTTACATATTTATACATTGTGGAATTAATAAATCAAGCTAATTAACATATGCATTACCACATATAAAAATATTTTAAATTAAGGTGTTTATAATGATCACAAAATCCTACAGAATGTATTGTGTTGATACATTCTTCAAGTATATAATGAAATGCAAATATATGTAAACATCAAAATGTTTGTAATATTGAGTGCAATCACTGCTTATTGAGTGAACCCTGTTATTCAAAGTCTTCTCTGAGTTGTCCTTGTCTAGAGCATCTAATTTCATCATTCCTGTTGTAAATTATTCTCAGATTTTTGTTCGTACGCCACTGAGCATTATGTCTCCAAATTGTTGACAGTGGAAAGATCAAGTACTTTGATTAGGACTGTTTTACGACTCAGAGAAATCTTGAATTCTTATTATACATATTTCTTGAAGTATTCTTTGTTTTACTTCAGAGATTTCATTCTTTATTTCAAAGGTGCTAGATACCCACTTTACTAAAAATTTCTGTACAGATCACTGTAGTTAATTCGTATAAAATTCCTGGTTTTGAGCTTTTTCTTGTTACATGGCTTCTTATTGGTTGTATTATAGGTGTGTAAAGAGTTATACATGCTTTGGGAATTAAAAAACATAAGGTTGAGATGGTCTTTGAAAAAGTGTGCTCAGTATCATTGGTTAATAATGGTGTCACTGACATTTCATCATGAACATTCTATGGCTTGAAGAGATTAGGACTTCTTAGTTTAAGTCAATCAGGACTATGTATTTGGACTACATCTTAACGTAGGCAATATGAACTACATTTTGTACATTTTGATCTTTATGAAAAACAGCTGGCAACTAGGAATCATGATGACTAATTATATGTCCGGTCACTTTAAAATTTATTTTATCGACTCTGAAACATGGAAAACAAAAAACATGAAGTTCAGTAAACTGGGTATGGTGAAAGATATAGCAACTTAAATCCAATGAATCTGTGCATCCTGAAAAAAGTGGGAGAATCAAATTTGAGGATTCTGTTTAAAATGAGCAGTATTAAAGTTGAAAAAACAAAGGTCCTCATATTTCACAGTCTACAGCAATTCCCATAGAGAAGTGCCATTTCATAGTAGAGATTTAGAGTTATGAAAGTTCTAAAAACAAGAATAAAAATTTTTGCACGAGGACAAAATGTGTATTTTACATTCCAACACTATTCTGACATAATGCTGCCAGCACACTGCAGTGCCAAGAATGTCCAGAGGCCAGGGATTGTCCTAACCCCTTCTTCAGCAAAGGTGCCATTTCTTTACATTTTGAACAAAGATGTCTTTGATTACATAATAGAAGCTGGTGGAAAAATAAGATGTTCCTTGCAGCTAACTTTTCCAGAAAGCCTCTATTCACTAAAGGAAAAGATTAAAAAGTCACGCTGGGTAAAACCATACAGATGTAGCTTGCAGGTAGCAGCTGCAGCCCTTTAAAATGGCAGCCTCCACAAGAAACCACAGTTTGAAAGGCAGAGCTGATCTCATATCACACAGTTACTTTCACATATGAAGTAAGTAACCCTAGCAGCAGCAGCAATGCCAGCAAAACCTCAAACGCAAAGGACTCTCATAGAAATTATGACGAACAGTAAGGCAGTGTGCTTTCTTTGCATGCTGGAAACCAGCGTATTTCAGCTCTGCCATATTTATAGGGGTTTTGGCATCTGTTCAGAATCCTTTTAAAGGCATTAAGAGTTCTCTTCATTTTTTTCTTCCGTTACAGTTCTCTCATCAAACAAGCCTACATAGCTGAAGCCCAAAGGAATCTGAGTCCTTCCATGAAGATCAACGTGTGCTCATCCAGAAAGTGGAACTCCGCAGCAGACTTTGAAATAGTCATCCAGGAGTTATTACACGCTGACACTAGTGCCCTGGAGGCACCAACTCGGGAGGAAATCCAGCTGTGTTTGATTGTTTTACAAGTGACACTGAACTCTGATCTGAATGAGGCAGAGGTGGCCTATCAACCCGCTCTGGGCATGTCAGACGTGAACCCGCCACAATGTCCCCTGGCAAACAGTGAAGAGGGCCTTCTGACCCCTCAGCAGTGCTTTGCTAGCATGCATTGTATTACAGAAGAAGATCATCCAAATTTTGGTACGAATGATAGAATCACTAGGAACCCCCTACCCCTACTTCCATTTAACAGGTATCACAGAACCATTTTCCAGTTAGTTCCTACAATAAAAGCCCACTGACTGGTAAAGAAATATTCCAGGACAGAGAGCTTACAAGGGAGGGAGGCATGACACCATTAAAGTATATTGCAAATATATTATTGTAGTCTACAAGGTTGTCAGATGAAAGGATTTGAGTTAAATCCCCGTTAAGGCAGAGCTGGGTAACAGCATTAGCTGAGAGAAGCATTTAGATGGTGTGATCTGCAATAGTACAGCCAGTTCAATTTGAGCAGAAGAAATGTGCTCTCTGCAGGGTGAACCAGCCACAAGCTGGGCTGGGCTGTTTCAGCAGAGGCAACAGGCTTGGCTGAAGGATGGACTTAATGTGCAATGTGGGTGGTGTGCTGATCAGAGATGGAACTGTTTAGCCAGCTCATTCCTCAGCAGAGTAATAAGCTCTTGGAAGAAGCACCAATTTGGAATGGAACTGAAAGTATTAGTGTTTGCTGTATTCTCACACTGTTGATGCCAAGTCTCTCTCTCTCTCTCTCTCTCTCTCTCTCTCTCTCAGTCCTGCTTCTTACAGTACTTATTGAGAATAAGTAAAATGTAATAAAAATAATTCCATGTGAGATTTATCATGGTTATCGATTTTTTGAAATACTTGTGATATGTTCAATTTTCTTCCAGTGGCTTGTAAATAAATAACTGAAGAAATGGATGAGTGAATGGATGAAAACTTGCTGTTCACCTGCCCTAAATATCAAAACTGACCTAAAAAGTATGAGACATGCATCCTCTCAAAGCAGCCAATGGTGCTCTCCCTCCAGCATCCAGAGAATGCCATTCTCATGTAGCATGTGCTAAATCAATAAGCTCTAACTCATATTTTTAATCAAGATTGTCCCGTTTTATGCATGCCATTTTAGGTTGTATACTTAAGTAGACAAAATTATAGGGAGCTTTTCTTCTATGCTCCTGCAAGAACATCCTATAAACCCCTTCATCATTCCATTAATACTTTCCACAATGTGCTGTAACCATATGTTTCTTTGTTCTTTCCTCTAGGATGAAAGCTTTCAGAGGTCAGAAATTATTTATTGTTGTACTGTTTCCAAGTAGCATTTTGCCTGTCACATAGAAGATGCACAGTAAATGTTTGTTGAATAGAAATCGAAAGACAAATCTAAGCACAAATGGATAATAGCTTGACTGAGAACCAGGAATTTCAGAGTAGATTAAAAAAAAAAAAATCATTGACAAGATGAGCAATGGGCAGCACCACTTAATTAATCAGATTAATCAGTACAGATTTATTACTGTGCATGCTGTACAGAGACTAGCAACAGGCTGAGCCCCAGGTGCAGGGCAATGACTTGGCAGATTTCCTCCTGCACTCATGTTAGCCCATCACCCTTCTTATACAAAAAGGGAGGCTAATAAATTATGATAATAGTGACAGCTACTTCTGCCCATTGCTAAGCATGTCATAAGTTGTTACTTCATAAATATATTGAAAAAAACCCTATAGTTTGAAAATCTTATAAAATTAGAATCAACACATACTGTCTTTCATGTTACGTTTTTTTTTATGAGCAGAGCTGTTTTTACTATGGAAAGAAATGTGATTTGAGTGACTCCAAAATAAAATCTAGTATGAAAATAGCTCCCTCACTGACCCTGTCTAAAGCTGCCACCTGAATCTTCAACTTGGATTAGGAAAATGAAGTTTAAATGCAAGTGATATAGGAAACAGCTAATAATCTGAGACATTATAAGTGCCTCCTAAGCTAAAATTAGAAACAAAGACATATGGGGTTAAAAGGAATGCTACACATGACAAAACTGCAGTACAACCAAGTTGAATATTTTTTTTCAAAGTCACAATATTGAGAAAGAGTCAAGCCCTGTACTCAAACATATCAGCACCTAATTTATTTATTTTTTTAATTAAAAGAAAAATAAATGTCTCACCAATCCAAGCTAAGCACAAACACAGAGTAGGATAAGAGAATGCTCATGGGATATGAAATCAAAATGTGCCAGATTCTCATGCTGGGTGGCTCATTTACTAACTTTGTGACAGGAAATTTTTGAGTCATAGTTTCCTTATCTATAGCAGGAAAGTATTATCAATTTCAAAATGTTTGTAAATGTTAATAAGATAATATTTATGAATACAGTTTGTAAATGGGGAAGCACTAGAGATATATAGGGTATTATAATTTCCTATATGATACGAAAGATAATATGAAACCAATCTTCCCTCTTCCAATGAATGTTTGCAATGTCTTCTTTTTAGAATAGAACATTCTATTTATTTACTTTAGAAATTTCTTTATAAACATGAAGCATTGTGACTTGGTAAGCTACTAAATATTATTGAGCTACATATCTTTTTTCTGCAAAATAACTAATTATAATATTTTTTATATCTCAGTATTCTTGTAAAAATTAAACTATGTCATGAACAACAACAACAACAACAACAACAACAACAACAACAACAACAAACCTAGGATGGTGCCTAGTACATAGTAAAGGCTAAACAAATATTAGTCAGAATATTAGTCAGTAAAGGCCAAACAAATATTAGTCAGGATATAAAAGTAGCAATCAGTCAAAAGTGTCTTAAGTAGTCAAGAAATGTCAGAAAGATGAGTGTCTGTGGAAAGATGTGGAAAGAGTACAGCCAGGGTGCTATTTGAACTCTTTGACGCCAGACATTAGGCTCAAGGAAATAAAAACAAAACAACAAAACAGTCTAGGGTTCTGCTAAAGATAAATCTCAGACCCCATCTAATTTGCAGTTTCACCTATGTAGTTCCCTGCCTGTAATTGTGACTTTAGAACTAGGGTAAAATCATATCCCACAATGTGTTCATACTGGGTGCTCATTGTAATACAAAATGAAGACTAACATGAACCCGGGTAAGTCATTACTAGTTGAAATTACAAACAAATATCAGTGACAAGACAAGACATGTTTGTTTCTTTCTGTCACACAGTTCAATTTTGGTATTTTTGTTTGGTTGGGCAACTTTCCCAAAAACGATGACTCAGAGATCTGGACCCTTGCTGTTATGTGACACTGCTCTCTGTAACAGGAGAGAGCCAAACAAATGGAAGAAGATACCATGGGGGACTTTAAGTTTAAGCTTGTAGGTTCAGGCTTTCGTGGCCATTGACCCACCCAGGTGCAGGGGAGCTGAGAAATAGCTTCCTTTGAGTCCACTGGGACAACCAATAATGCAGGAAATACATAACATTGTGCCTCCCAGAGGCTGCCCTTCCTGTAACTAAAGATTCTTTCACAGTAACTAGATGGCATCACCTAGTTGCAAGAATTCTGAAAAATGTGATTTTCTAATGTAACCAAGAAGAAAGAGAAACTATTTAACGAATACACAGTGTCATGTCTGTCAGAGTAGTGGACATGTGAAGAACTCTTCTTTCTGAGAAACTAGCTACCTATAAAAAGAACACCAGAAAAAAAGCATAAGTAATTACACTTATGCTAACTATGTAGAAGGAGGGATTGCACTGGGATAAGCAACCAGCCATGTCTGATAATTAAAGCAATACTAGATTATTTGGTATTCCTGCACAAAAAGTGTTATTTTATTCCTGCTGCATTTGCTATATAGTATGTTATTTGCTTGGAATGTCCTTCCCTACTTGGCTGACTGGCAAATCCCTAATAATAATTCAAAATCTAGTTCATCCATCAAAACTTCTAATATTCACTGATATTTTCTCCCCCAAACACACAGTCCATCTACCAGCCTTACCGTTCACATCATACTGCATTTGATTACTTTGTTTGGTTGTCAGTTTTTATTATTACCTCTGAACAAATAAAATAAATGCTTTTTTTTTCTTTGAACTTTCAGAACTAGCAAAATACCTGGCATGTAACAGATGAACAATAAATATCTGTTTTTCTTTTGAATTTTACTTCTCTTTAGTAGTGAGATTATCAACCAACTTTCCCTTTCAAACCACTGGTCTAAATAAATTTAAAAGAATATTTTATAAAAGGACTATAAATGTTTTTCTAGAAAAAAATCCCTCTGCCACATGAATTAAGATGATTTATATATTTACTTCTTGTATTTAGAATGAGAGAAAGGAGTATTAAAGCAGGAAATAAGTAGCTGCAAGATTAGGGAATGACTGAGCCAAAATGAATTTAGAAAATATGATTTTCAATTGCATTGTAAATGTAGCTACCACATCCACAAAAGCAGGAAGAACAGAAAGATACATTGTAACACATTTCATAAGCCTACTTAAAATAACACATTACAACTTGCAACAAGCCCTTCTTTTCATACATGACACTTTTGAATTTTTGTCTTCAGGTCATTAGTTGTTTGCATGTATTTTTATCTTAACTCTTTTGGTAATACCCTACATTTCCAAGATCTCCAAGTTGTGTTTGTAAATTCCTGAGAAATGATAGCTTACTGGAAAAAAAAAAAAAAGTGGATTACAAATATGGCATATAATTCCTAATTACCTACCCACACTTTGATATTGTTTATATTATGAGAAAAAAAAATTTTAATGAAGTATTTTTATTTGCTCTATTTTAGTTGAAAACACTGGTATTTTATTTTCTTTAAAAAAAAGTATTGTTTACTTTTTTTTTTTTAATAAAGTGTCATCCACACTGTTCAAATTCACTCTAAATCCTATCTGAAGTGCTCTATGATTTGAGGATGAAGAATAACGACAATATTTTTGGCTGGGATATAAAACAATATAAAACAGTAGGCAATAACAATTAAGATGTAATTTACTAGTGATAGGTGCAATTTCTTTCACAGGATTCCAAAAACCAACTGCAAAACTAAGTCATTTTCCATTGCTCTGTCTTCCCTCAGATTCTTACATTGGATCCACAGAATTTCCCAAATGCAAAATTGCTGGCTTCAGTCCCTAAATCAAATCCCACTGAGAAGGAAATAAACCAAACAAGAACATTAAACTAAGAACATGTTAGGTTAATCTGATCATTTTTAGAATGCTGGCTATTTTAACAGAAGATGTTGTAGTTTATTCTTATCTTGTGACATGAATTACAGACTATTGTGTTACAGTTTTAGATGTTGAATAAGTAATATCAACATATAGTCCTGATTCTCAGCTATCCTTGGATTTCACCCAACCCTAAGGCTTATTTCAGCCCAGTTTGTAATCCTTTTTGCTATGCTCCTTACTAGAATCAGTCTTTTTATTAATTTAACAGCATTAATCCTTCCAAAACCAAGAACCCACTTCCTTAGAACTGGCTCCTGATTCTCATATCTCTTCCTGAGTCTATTATTTATATCGTATTTCTTCTGGGTCAAGCTTCTGTTGTGTAGGCTTTTTGCCTGAGTATGTCCAGTCTGTTCTTGAACTTGAGTACAATGGCAGTGCCCGTGCCCTTTATTCCAAACCTCCCAAACAGAGATTAAGAGCCTTGCTGACTTTCCAAACATTCTTAAATATTCACAGTTCTTAGGCTCATTCACTTTCTAAAACATGTAATAACTTTTATTTTATTTATGTGTATTATTTCTTAGAATAAGATCAAAGAAATGAATTATGTGGTCAAAGTATACATAATTTGGGGGCTATTCATGCATATTAGACAGTTACCATTCAGAAAGGTTATGTTCCTTTGTTAATATGTATTTTCAACCCTCTTTTCATTTTATGCCATTTAACTGTATCTCTACCATATTGGACCTTACTTTTCTGAATGCATAGATGTATCACCAAGAAAATGATGCAGCTATATTAGCAATACTCAAAATGATTTTGGAAAAAAATATCATTATTTTACATGGTACTTAAAGACAAGAGCTTTAATTTATAGGAAAGTTACAATTGCACATTTGTATGTGGTTAGTATTATATCTTAAAAAAAAAAAAGTAAAGCAGAAATTGACTGAACTACAAGGTGACCATTAACAGTTTACCATAGTATTGAGCAATTCTATTTGTTAATTATAATGTCTTTTCAATATAATATTTGATATGTAATATTTATGTTAGTTAATAAGCCAAAACTATCACATAAATTAGTGAATACACTACCAAGTCCAAGAACTATAATATGACTAGTAGTCTATATCTTTATTAAATGGACCTATCAAGGTCTGCTAAAGCCAACATTATTTAAATTACTGGCTTTTAAATTAAATGAGCAACTTTTAAGTATTTTGCTGTCATGTGTTTAGTTAATATGCTTTGTGTGTGTGTTTTAAGGAAAAATAGGAAAATTTTAATACATGTCCTTGTATTTCTGAACAGTTACTTTTTGAACTTTTCAATTATTTATTTTTCATTTGTTTTATTTGTTGTTTTATTTTTATCATTTTCTTTATCTGAATACTCTTTTAAACTCATAAAATAATATTAACAGCATTAGAACTAAACTGATATTGCTTTATCAAATCTTTTGTGCTATAATAAATATTACATGTTTCTTTTTACATAGAATGACTCTTTCTTATTACACTAGTAGTGAGAAAAATAAATAAAATTATCAGATATTTCTTTTAAAAATTATTATTGAGTTACAGTGAATCTAAAAAAAGAAAAAAGAAAAAAAAGTAGAGAATAGAATAATGGTTACCAGAGGATGCTAGGGGAGGAGGGTAGGGAGAAATGGTAGATTATCAGGTACAAAACTATGCTGTCTACCCTAAGTGAATCATTGTGCAGAATATGCATGTGTGGAAACAACATACTATACTCCTCAAATATGTACAAATAATTATTAAAATTTTTAAAAATTTTCACTGTATAAATTAAAATTTAAAAAACTAGGAAAAAAGTGCACAATTTTTGTAAATATAGAACTATGTTAGATTATAAAATGAATTAAGTAGGACCAGTCATGAAGAAATTAATTTAAAGAGTTCGTTTGTAATTACAATAAAATAAAAGTTCTTACTACGAGTTAATAAAAGTTATTAATGAGAAACAGAAACAAAAATCATCTTGTTTTTTTTTTTTTTATTTGTGATGCTGGCAGGGCCATTCATAAAGTGTACAAACTCCCTTTCTTGATTATTAAGTTGTTCCTAAGCCCTTCTCACCACCGTCTTTCCCCAGCAGCTAATGGCTTTGGAGGCAGTTAGGACCTTGCCCAGAAAGACTGTGCACAATGGCAGGGCTGTTAAGGTACCCCATTGTTAGTCAGATAAAGGTATATTTTGTTCATCTGAATATGAAGGCAAACTGGCCGAGAGTTTGTTCATATAGGCAGTAAGTAAAACAGAGGTGTGATTACTAGAGGTGGGCAAGGGGGAGGGAGATGGGGGTTGGAGAGAAATTGGTTATTGGACACAAGGAATTATTATGCTTTGTAATGATGAACATGCTAATTGTCCTGATCTGATTATCACACATTCTATACAGGTATTGATATTTAACTCTACCTCATAAATATGTATAATAAATTATTTTTCATTAAAATTTAGGCAATGAGCCAAAAAAAAAAAAAATTAGCAACAGACATAAAAAGTATATTTTATGTTTTCCTATTTTCTTTCCATTTTCAAGGAAATTTATTAAAGCTTTACTGTTACTTTTGACTTGAGTCTCTGATTCTTCACTGACTTGGGAAAAGGACTGAGGCTAATGGGACCCTCATGCCTGGCAACACTACCACATCTGAGTGAGAACATGTGGCACTTGTTTTCCTGTGCCTGACTTATTTCACTTAACATGAGGTCTTCGAGGCTTATCCATGTTTCCACAAGTGGAAGGATTTCATTTTTTTGTGGCTGAGTAGTATTCCATTGTGTGTATATACCACATTTTGTTAATCCATTCATCTGTTGATGGATACAGGTAGATTCTCTGTCTTGGCTATTGTTAATAGTGCTGCAATAAAGATGTGATGCAGATATATCTTTGGTATACTGATTTTCTTTCCTATAGATAAATAACCAGGAGAGGTACTGTTGGATTATATGGTAAATTTATTCTTAGTTTTTTGAGGAACCTTCATATGGTTTTCTATAATGGCTGTACTAATTTATATTTCCACCAACAATGAGGAAGTGCTCCCTTTTATCTGCATCCTCTCCAGCATTTGTTATTTTTTGTCTTTTTGTTAGTAATCATTCTAACTGAAGTGAGATGATATATCTCATTGTGGTTTTGATCTGAATTTTCTTTATATCATTAACGGTAAGCATTTTTCATACATCTGTTGACTATTTGTATGCTTTCTTTTGAGAAATATATATTCAGGTCAGGTCATTTGCCCATTTTAAATTGGATTCTTATTTTTTATTTTATTTATTTATTTATTTATTTATTTATTTATTTATTGCTGTTAAAGTTCCTTGCATGTTCTTTTTTTTTTTTTTTTTTTAATTTTATTTTGTCGATATACATTGTGGCTGATTATTGCTCCCCATCACCAATACCTCCCTCCCTTCTCCCTCAACCCTCCCCGCCAACAATGTCCTTTCTGTTTGCTTGTCGTATCAACTTCAAGTAATTGTGGTTGTTAAATCTTCTCCCCCCCCCCCGGTTTTGTGTGTGTGTGTGTGTGTGTGTGTGTGTGTGTGTGTGTGTGAATTTATATATTAATTTTTAGCTCCACCAATAAGTGAGAACATGTGGTATTTCTCTTTCTGTGCCTGACTTGTTTCACTTAATATATTTCTCTCAAGGTCCATCCATGTTGTTGCAAATGGCAGTATTTCATTCGTTTTTATAGCTGAGTAGTATTCCATTGTGTAGATGTACCACATTTTCCGTATCCACTCATCTGATGATGGACATTTGGGCTGGTTCCAACTCTTGGCTATTGTAAAGAGTGCTGCGATGAACATTGGGGAACAGGTATACCTTCGACTTGATGATTTCCATTCCTCTGGGTATATTCCCAACAGTGGGATAGCTGGGTCGTATGGTAGATCTATCTGGATATTAATCATTTATTGGATAAATAGTTCACAACTATTTTCTTTCATTCTACAGGTTGTCTCTTCACTCTGTAGATTGTTTTCTTTCTTTGCCAAAGCTTTCCAGTTTGATGTATTCCCATTTGTCTGTTTTTTTGTTTTGTTTTGTATGCTTTTGAAGTTTTCCCCACAAAAATCTTTGTCCAGACCAATGTCTTGAAGATTTTGTACTGTGTTTTCTTCCATCAGTTTTATAGTTTCTAATCATATATTTAAGTACTTAATTCATTTTGAGCTGTTTTTTACATATGGTGAGAGATAGGAGTTTAGATTCATTATGCTGCATATGGATATCCAGTTTACGTCACATCATTTATTGAAGAAACTGCCCTTTTAACAGTATATGTTTTTGGTGACTTTGTCAAAAATCATTTGGCTGTAGAGAAATTAATTTATTTCTGGGTTCTCTGTTTTGTTCCATTGGTCCATGGGTGTGTTTTTCAATGCTGATACCATGCTGTTTTGGGTACTATAGCTTTGTAGTATATTTTGAAGTCAGATAGCATGATGCTTTCAACTTTGTTCTTTTTAGTCTGGATTGCTTTTGCTATTTAAAGTCTTTTGTTGTTCTGTATGAATTTTGCAGCTTTTTAAAATTTCTCTGATAAATATCATTGGAGTTTTGATAAGCATTGCATTCAATCTATAAATCACTTTGGGTAGTAGGATCATTTCTACCATATTAAATTCTTCCAATTCCTGAACACTGGGTGCATTTTTTCTTTTCTTTAATTTTCTTTTTTCTTTTTTTTTTTTTTTTGCCTTTTCTTTAGTTTTTTTCATCAATGTTTTGTAGTTTTAGCTATAGACATGTTTCATATCTGGTTATATTTATTCTTAGGTATTTTATTTTATTTTATTGACTGTTGTGAATGGAATTGCTTTCACAATTTCTTTTTCTGCTAGTTTGTTATTGGTGTATAGAAAGGCTACCAATTTTTATACTTAGATTTTGTATTCTACAATTTTACTGAATTTGTTTATTAGTTTTAGGAGTTCTTTGATGTAGTCTTTAGGATTTTTCTAGATATAAGATCATGTCATTTGTAAACAAGGACAATTTGATTTCCTCTTTTCCAATTTGGATATCCTTCATTTCTTTTTCTTGACTAATTCTTCTGGCTAAGACTTCCATTACTGTTAAAAAAGGACAATGAATGTGTGCGACCTTGTGTTCTTTCTATTTTTAGACAAAAAAGATTTCCATTTTCCCTGTTCAGTATAATATTATCTGTAGATTTGTCATATATGACCTTTATTGAGTTGAGGTATACTCATTTTATATCTAATTTGCTGAGAGTTTTTATCAGGAAGGGATGTTGAACTTTATCAAATGTTTTTTTCTACATGTATTGAAATGATTATATCGTTTTTGTCCTTTATTCTGTGGTTGTGATGTATCAATGTTTTTACTTGTGTATGTTCAAACTACCTTGCATTTCTGGAGTGAATCCCACTTCTTCATGGTGTATAATCTTTTTGAATTCCTGTTGGATTCTGTTTGCTGACATTTTGTTGAGAATTTTTGCATCTATGTTCATCAGGTATATTGGTCTGTAGTTTTCTTGCTGTGTCCTTTTCTGATTTTGGTATCAGGGTGATTCTGGCCTCATAAAACTAGTTTGGAAGAATTATTTCCTCTTCATTTTTTTGGAATAGTTTGAAAATAATTGGTATTAGTTCCCCTTTAAAAAATTGGTAGAATTCAGCAGTGAAGTTACTGAGTCCTTAAATTTTCTTTGCTGGTAATCTTTTTATTACTAATTTAGTCTCATTACTCATTACTGTTCTGTTTAGGTTTTATGTTTCTTTTCGATTCATTCTTGGTAGGTTATATGTTTCCATGAATTTGTCCATTTCTTCTGGGTTTTTCAATGTGTTTGCATAGAGTTGTTTGTAGTAGTGTCTAATGATCTTTTGTATTTCTGTTGTAATGTCTCTTTTTTCATTTTCTTTATTTGGATCTTTCCTCTTTTATTTTTATTTATCTATTTTTTTAGTCTACCTAATAGTTTGTCAATTTGTCTTTTCAAAAAAAAAACAAATTTTTGTTTTGTTTATCTATTGCATTTTTTTGTTTGTTTTCCATTTTGTTTCATTCTGCTTTTGTCTTTATTATTTCTTTCCATTTACTAATTTTTGCATGGTTTGTTATTGATTTTTTTTAATTTTTTTCTTTTTGTGTGTGTGTATCTGCTCTGCCAGTAAGTTTTATTCTTTTTGAATTTTTGATGATAGTAGTTACTGTCCTTTAGCTTCCAGATGTAGGTCTCCCTTGAAGATTTCTTGTGGGGATGATCTAGTGGTGATGAATTACCTCAGTTTTTGCTTGTCCAGGAAAAAAAATAATATTTCTCATTTATTTATGAAGATAGCTTTTTGGGTATTGTATTGTTGGAGAGCAGGTTCATTTTTCTATTATTTGTTTATTTTAACATTTTGAATATATTGTTCCATTTCTCTTGGCCTGTAAAGTTTCTGCTGAGAAATCTGATGTTAGTTTGATGGGATACCATTATATGTGACTTGATGCTTTTCTCTATTTTTATAATTCTCTCTTTGTCTTTGAATTTTGACAGTTTGACTATAATGTGCCTCAGGGAGGACTTTTGGTGGTTTGAATCTATTTGCAGAAGTTATTTGGGAATATTATTGGGGATTTACTGTGAAAAGGATCTTATTGGATGAACTTATGTGGGGATTTTATTTGGGGATCTATTATGAGAGGTAAAAAATCACTGTGAGAAGAATCTGGCTATCAAGAGATTTTACAGGTAATTTTACCCACAGGAAATTTGCCATCATCAAACATTACCAACTCTAAAACATAATTGTTCTAACAGACCCAGAACAGATCTATCAGAGAGATTGAGCTGTCCAAGCTCATGAGGTTGATGAATAAAACCAAGAACCCAACTCAAATTAATTTACAAAAATAAATAAAACTAGACTGAAATTTAGATACTCACACTGAAATGCATACCCTATCCCTTTCTTTAGGTAGGTCTTATGGTAAAGCAATATGTAAGGGTACAGTCACGAAATGAGCATAAAATTAGAAAAGATAATTCATTTAATCAGTTATATGTTAGATGCTAATTACATTATTAAAAAATGCAGTCACTTTAGATTGAAGTGATTGTCTGTAGGCATTTCTAATAGTAAAAATTGTGTTGCAAATGATTCCAAAATATTTGTAGTCTACTGAACACGATTATCTCTGTAATGCACATGATTTAGATGGATATCTCAAAAATTGGTCTTCAATATTCTCATTTTTATATCTTCCTTAAGCTGTCTAATTCTTCTTGTGGCTGACACATCTCATGTTTTTCTCTAGACATATAATACTTTTGCTCAAGTCATGCTCTGCCATCATCTATCGGTAATGATGATATTAGTGATATTTTTGCTTTTATTTATCACACATTAAGCCCACATTCCTAGTCTTATGAAAGATCAGATTTATTTTTTCTAAGATAAATGAAATATCTCACTGTAACCAACTTTGCTAACATTTTCATTGTTGTCAATAGTAGAACTGAAGTCTTTAAAGAAAAAAGAAAAAGAAAACATTGTTTTCCCTAAAGAAACTTATAGTTTAAAAATAGATAGATAGAACACATTATTTTAGCTAAACAAGGAAACAAAGAAGGTACATGACTATGTGATTTTCTTAGAATGCAAAAAATCTATGTAAAATCTCTACCCAGTGCAAAGGCATTTGGGATAGTATTTAAGTAGATGTAGTATTTGTTTACATATGCAGGATATTAAAATTTTGCTGTTTATTTTCCATTTATTATGGAAAAACTTCATGACGTATATAGAATTTCAAAAGCATAGTTGGCTTGATACTACAACATTCCTAGTCTTGTTAGAGATGCCAGTTATTTTTCTGTTTTGTGGTAGAAAAGTATAGCCTCCACCATTTAAAGAACAATTTCATTCCAATGTTCCCATATAAAATATATTTGCCTCAGCAAGAGTTTTATATAAATGTTGCTGCACAGCTGATCACCCATCTCTCTCAGAATCAATTCTTTTTTTAAATTTTCAGTCTGGGCTTAGGGCTAGTAATTGTGCCAAAGGGAGTTTCAATAGGGTTTGTAACAACTTGTTACTTGTGCTGAGGTTTCTAAGGCAAGTTTGATTCTGCATTATCTCTTGTTGCACTTGATTTTATAGATCACTGAGGACTAAATAACCATGTCTATCATCATCTGTAGTTTTTGAATTCTAATCTAACTTGCTTTTGCCCAACAACTGTGTTGGCACATCCATTAGCTGGGTATTTGTTCTTCTTAGGTATCTGATACCAATCATTTTTTAGCATAGAATGAAACTCCCTTGTCTAAATAAATATATTTAGAATAAGCTGGATCAGTATTGTTTACAAGATAGAATTGCTGCTCCTTGTCTATAATCATCTTGCCAGTTTTTGGACTACTGTCTGCACTTGCTTGGTTGGTAAATAAATTGCTATTGTTTTCACAGTAAATCCTAAAGGTTATATTAGATCACACTTCTATAATGTACCTTAATGCAAAACATCTGTTTCATATTCTAGTCTCAGCCATCAAAGGTGTAAAGAATATTGTTAAATTTATATTTCTTTTTGAATCACTAGCTCATAGATGAGAATAGTTATGCATAGCTGTAAGGATTATCTTGCAGTGAGAACTATAGCACAAAAGGCAGTCTAAGTAATAAAAAAGAACTAGCAAACAGGAGACCTGGTTCCACAATAGCCCTTATGTGTCTTATTCAGTACCTTTCTGTTTGGCTCACTATTGAATACCCACAGCTCTAGGTTGGCTGTCCTCTTTTCATTTACCTACTCTTCTGTGTACATTATGGAGTAATAAAGCCATTCATCACTTCTCGCATGATGATGTCTTTGATGGTATAAACAAAATAATGAATCCCCTAGGCCAAAATAATACTCTACATTTTCAAACTTTAATTCATCTCTATTGGTATTTATTAGTGTTTTTCTCATGTTCTTCTCAGTCTAGAATCTCTCTTTGGGTAATATATTAGTCCGTTCCTGTTGCTTATAACAAAATACTTAAACTGGATGATTTATGAAGAAAACAAAATTTATTGCTTACAGTTTTTGAGGCTAGGAAGTCCAAAGTCCATCTGGTGGTGATGACAGTGACCCAGGGGTCTCACATTGCAAGACGATGGAAGCAGACAGAGCAGAGAAAACAGAAAAAGCAAGACAGAGTCTCCTCTTTCTTTAAAGCCCTCAGATGAATAATGCCCCTGATGACCATTTTTAATCCATTCACTACTGCATGGTCCTATAATCCAATCACCTCTTCAAGGCTCCATCTTGCAATTGCCATAATAGGATTTCCCACCCTCTTAATAGTCACTGAGAGTGCTAAGTTTCTAATACATAAAACTTGGGAGACAGTATCCAAGCTTCAGTTACCTTTGGTGGGGATATAACTCAATCCACTACAGGTAATATAAGCTAAAGCCAGACATCAAAGCATGGCTTATGAAGTTCACCATAACCTGGAACGTGACTATGTCTCCAATCCCACCTTCTGCTGTTTCTCATTATTCCCTACATGTTCCAACAAAATTAAACTAGTTGTATTTCCAAGAATATAATGTGCTACTTCTCACCTTAATGCTACTTTTTGAACTTTACCTTTGTTTTAGTCTGTTTTGTGTTGCTATAACAGAATACCTGAGACTGGGTAATTTATAAAGAAGAGAGGTTTATTTGGCTTACGATTGTGGGACAGCTCCATCTGGCACGGGCCTCAGGCTGCTTCTACTCATGAGGGAAAATGGCAGGCAGCCGGTGGGTACAAGCAGATCACATGGCAAGAGGAAGCAAGAAAGAGAGAGAAGGTGCCAGGGTCTTTTTAAGCAACGAGCTCTCACGGGAACCAATAGAGCGAGAACTCACTCATTAATCCCAACTCCCCCAGGGAGAGCCTTAATCCATTCATGAGGGATCTTCCCCCATGATTCAGTTTCCAACACTGCCACATTGGGGATAAAATTTACACATGAGTTTTGGAGGGGACAACACATCCAAACTCCATCAAACTCTAACACTTGGATCTATTAGCAGGATCCTCAAATGAACTCTAATAATCCTAGCACATAGGATACTTACTCCATTCAAATTTCTGGCATATTTGCCTGTCTCTTCTGCTACACTGAGAGCACTGAGAACTCTTATAAAGAAAGATGTCCCTCTGGTATGTGTAATTCCAACCTCTAACTTTTATAGTATAATGAATACATGGTTTTCCTTTATTTTTATTCCAGTAAAAACTTGTGCTTGAGATGTCCACCCTTAAAGCAAAGTAAAAGAATTGATAACTGCTAACTTAGTTTTAAATAAGTTATATTTAAATATTTTTTAAAAAACATAAATGTGTGACTTATTCATTAATCTATCCATTCATTCACCCATTAATTCATTTTAAATGGCATTTTAGGTGTGAATGAAAAAAGATGACTTTTTTTGTTTGTTTTTTGTTTTTTGTTGGCCCTTGAAGAAATACTCTGAAGTCTCTGGCCTCATTTGCCCACACAGAACCCTGACTTTGTATTTGGAATTTCAATGTCTTGTATTAGGTATTTTTTTTATTTCTTGCCTTATCAAGAAAATGTTTTCTGACATCATTCTTTCTTAAGAAACTTTAATTTCTTTTTTCTATACTGGATTATTTTGATAAATAAATAATAGTAATTCACATTAACTTTTAGGATTGGCTGGTTTGTTCAGTTGGTTAGAGCATAGTGTTGACAACACCAAGGTCAAGGGTTGGATTCCTTTACTGGCCAACTGCCATAAAACAAAACAAATTAAACAAAGAAACAAATAAATAATTCATATTAATTTTTAAAGTTAATTTTTAAAACAACACATGATTCCACATCCTCTTTCATCAATGGACTCATTTCTCTAGGCTTCTTCACAGGAAATTTATGCACATTCTTTTGGGAATTTTGTGTTTTTGGGGGTTTTTTTGTTTGCTTTTTCTTCTATTTCCACTAATATCAACTCATTTAAGCCACTATTATCACTTGGCAAGGAGCCTAAAATTATTTCATAATTTATATCTATGCATTCACTCTTGCCAATTCTATTTTCTATTCTAAGAGAAATTTAAAAAATGTAAACCACATCATGTCATGCCTTTGTTTAATAACTCCAAAGGTTTCTATTGCTCTTAGAGCAAAATCTAAATTATTTACTCTGACTTAAGGCTGTACATGATCTTTTGTCTCTCTAATTTCCTTCTGAACTTCTGTGACCATAATCAAAGCTGTGGTAAACCATCCTGACCCATTTTTCCAAGCTAGTGCACCTATTCTGAACTCATACGAAGTGTAGAATGCTGTGGATTTATACTTCTACCCTCCTCCATAAAATTGTTCCCAGCTGACAAGATCCATTTTAGAAAGAAAGTGCCATCCTTGTGATGTATGGTTCCCCAAGCCAATTATTAACTAAAACTGGGCATACTTGACCAGCCCCATTGCTTCATGAGAATATGAAACTATACATCTCCATGCTCCAGAGACTACATCCTTGCTTAGTTTTTCTCTTCTCTATCCTACTTCTTCTTCTTCCTTACAGTGTTTCCCCCCCCCCATACAGTGTTTCCTCAAAAAATCATGCAAAAAACTGCTCCCAAGAATCCAAGCTGGGGTACTCTTACTTTGTTTTATCACAATGTCTTCTTTTCTTTTACATACATGTGAATCTTCATCCTGTCTAATGACCTTTGAAATAGTTATTCTTTCAGTAGGATGTGCTTTTAACTTAACACTATCTAAAAGTCACAATGTGGTATTTTGATAACAGTTTCGGTTGTTACCTTTAATTTTTTGGATGCTTTTGGTAAATGATTTTTTTATTGACAATTTTTCTTCTTAAAATACAAGCTGCATCAAAACATGATTTTTTATCTTTTATTCTTGCCACTTTATCTCCAAAACTTGGAAAATTGCCTGACATACAATAAATGTTCAATAAATATCTGTTGTTTGAACAGATGCCTATAAGGCAAATAGTGTATCCATAGACTGTACAGACATAGTTTGTTTCCCGAATTTTTATTTGAAACCCTCCTCTAATATCTCTGGAGACATCACAGTCTTATGAATTTTCCCTAACTTGTTTGCTGTCTTCAGACTTACTTATGTAGTCAAATGAAACTTAGGCCATGATGAATTTGCATGCCCATTTCATAGAATGCTCTATTTTCTTCACAAATCGCTTCATAAGTTCCCTATTTTTACATCCTATTTCAGCCGAAAAGCTTTTAGGAGACAGTTGACGTGACCAGACATGATATACATGATTGGTGAGGCCTATAAATTCCTTTCCTCCTTGAAAACATTTAAGAGAGGAGAACATTCTCTCACAACTCATTCTGGCAGAAGAAAATCTATACTGAAATTTCTGGTCTCTAAGTTTGCGTAGCAGTGAGGATTCTCCAGAGAAACAAAACCAATGGGATACACACACACACACACACACACACACACACACACACACACACACACACACACACACACACATGTATACACACACACATACATACATATATATGACTTATTGTAAAAAAATTGGCTCAGGCAATTATGGAGGCTGAGAAGTCCCAAAATACACAGTAGGAAAACTGGAGGCCCAGGAGAGGGAATAGTGAAAGCTCCAGTCTGAAAGCTAGCAGACCAAAATTAGCTGATTTTTCAGTTGGTGTCCAAAAGTAGTAAGAGGCCAATGTCCTAGCTCAAGCCATTGGGCAGGAGGAGTTTTCCCTTACTTATTTGAGGGTCAGGTATTTTGTTCTATTTGTTTATTTATTTACACCCATACACACGCATACATATTCATCCTCACATCCTATTTTTTATGTCCTATCTTTCCAACAGAGCACGAAAAATACCAAAATTTGAGACACTTTTAACACAAAGCTGAATGAGCAAAATTTGATGTTTCCTCTCTGTGTGAGAAATTTTGACATATTACGACCCAAATTATATCTCCCTCTCTTTATTGTCTGTTAATTTTCCCATCATTATTGAATTTTTATTCTGTTGGTTATTTCTGTAGGACTCTAAACTTTGAGCAGTAAGTGTGCTTTATTCTGTCTAATTAGAAAATGGTAGCCTAAAATGTGCTGTGAATTTGAGAAATTAAACATCATGTTGACTTGCTTATTTTAAAACTAAAAATGAATTTTTCTTTTAATCTTCTTTAGGACTTATATGTCTTATTCATAGATATAAATGGTTTCATTAATTAAGTATTATAAATTATATTATGAATTTTATGTATCCTTTTCTTCATTTTACTACACTATTTTCCATAGAAAAGTCATTCACGTACAGCTTATTTCTTCCTGGAAGAAAGTTTTTAATTTCAGTGTGATACTATATATTCCATCAACACACACTTCAGCATACAAAATATGCTTACATTCTATGTTCAAACACAATCTGGCATAGGAAAGTCACAGTGCTGTTCTGCCCACTTTTGAAACATTATAATACAACATGCTATTTTTATATTTTTTAAATCAGTGTACTATGAAATATTTAAATGAAAATGAAAAGAGCAAAATAGAGAGATCCCCTAAAAGGAAGTACATTAAAAGAAGTACTTTATCACCTAATAATCTTACTACTTTTCTTTCCTCAATGATCTGGGAATCCGAAGTGACAGTCTCTTAAGCAGCTCTAATTTGCTGTCAGACTCATACCTTATACAAGTTAATATGCTTCCTTACATTTTCTGTAGAAATATAACCATTTCTACCTACTCGTCACTGAAACAGTAAATCTTCCAAAGTAAGAGAGCTATGTACAGGATGGAAATAGGCTTGATGAAATAGTGTCATACACCAATAGGACACATTCTACTTTCTATGAAATACAGCATTTTTTTTTCTGAAAAGAAGACATATTTTAAATTACAACTACCAATATTGATGAATACCTTGTAAAGTTTTGGGTGATTGCATCAATTTAAGTTTTCATGCATTAATGAATTAATACCAATATATTAAATGGCTTGATTGAGGTTACATGAATCTTAAGTATTACTACCCATAGAGCGTTTTCTTGATAAATCATCAGTTTTATCCTAATTGTCTGACAATGATGAATAATTTCCAGCCAGAGTGACTAAAATGACTCTAACCCATTTAAAAATTAATGAATTCTATTCTATTATATTGGTACAAGAGATTTACACTCAGTGCAGAACTAACGTAAGATGAAAAGATTTTATTAACATAAACCTAAGTAGTCGGGTAATCAAAAGAAAGAGAGACATGATCTACTGTTAGAAAATGTTTGGGCAGGTCTCAAAATCAAACTCTAATTGCATAATAATTGGTTTCGAAAAAGCTGAAAATATATTCTTGGTAACCTAAACAAGCCTGAAGTTTGGAAATTTCCGGTCATTTTCATTCTCTTCATTCAGTGAGGTTCTGCTGGTGTTTATCAACACTTCAAGTGAGGAAATTCTTATAATTAGCCTTTGTGGCACCAGAGATTGAGATGGATAAAGTAGGAATGTGTCTCTACAAATATTTTAACTCATGAAAATTATTTATATAACTTTAAGGCTACATTACTTCACCTCTCAGAAAACTATGCTGTAAATTGTTCTGCAGAATAGTTCAGTTGTATATTGCAAAACGTTAACCCTGAAACTAAATATTGCCATAATCACTCACAGAAAGAAAAAAGGTGAAGAAATATCAATTCCAAAAGCATTTCATAAGCAATCAATAATATTTTTAGTATAAGATAAAAACACCTTGGACTGTTTAAGAAAAGTGAGATTTTTAGGTAAATTAATTCAGGGTTATCAGTATCCATAGACATAAATACAGCAAAGTTATCAGTACACTAAAACCAAGAGAGAGGAAGTCAAGAGCTACATTTACTTTCACTGCCTCTTCTGGAATCTGCAGTCTTTTTTCTCTGCTTTTCTAAACGCATCAGCTTCATTTACCTTCACAGTGTGAACTACAACTTGCCCATATCTTTGTTTCTTCCTAAATCTGACCTAGATCATCACATGGCTTACATAGACTTATCACTTAAGTTTGAAACAAAACATCACCTTACAGTTAGGACCTCCCTGTCAAAACTGGCTTACTTCCATTGCAAGAAAAAAGGGACATAAAAGAGTCTCTTCACCAAAATAAGAGGAAAGGACTCAAAGAAAAGGACACAATCAATATCTATGTTCTGTGCACAGCAAGTTCACCCCATTAAACTAGACAAAAGCAAAATGAAAGAATAAAATTTTGAAAAATTTTCCAAGTACAGAATTGTTGGGAGTAGGAAAAAATAATAATCCTATTTTTCTTTGAGGAAAGGCTGAAGAAGCTGTGTTGCATGCATAATTTGAACTATTATAAATTATTTTTAAATAGTGAATTATAGATCGAGATACTAATCTAGAGTAAAGTTCATGAAATGTTACCATGTAATACAATGTGATATGATATCATTTTTCTAAACAAATAAGTATATGTTTTTTGTGTGTATTTATAACCTATATACATAAATATAAATGTGTTTTAATATATATGTATGTATGTATGTACATATCATATACAACTAGATAAATGTGAATGTATGTCAATATATATAAACTTTAAAAAATATATATACACATAATGATATGTATATATACATTCACATAAACATACATATAACATAATGATATGTATATATACATTCACATAAACACACATATATGTATATTTGGTTTTTTTAAAGAGTACAATATCTAAGTTTGTATAGCAAATTGCTATCATTTTTAGCTATTTAAAATTGCATAGAGAAAAGTATGGGTAAACTATAATTTTATAAAAATAGACTTCTGTATTTAACTTGAAACAATAATAATACTGCTTCAATGGTATAAAAATTGAATATAATAAAACTGAAATATATATTCTTTCTTATTTGTGGTTTAAATTAGAAAAAGTCACCTCTACCTGAGTGATAATAACTTACTCTTTCCCATCTCAGGGCTTTTGAGCTCATTTTCACTTCACCCTGAAATGCTCTTCTCACTGATATCATGAGTAAAGGCGTGCATAGAACACTCACAGAAGTAGAATTACCATTACCAATACGATATTTTAAAATTATTAATGTGATTGTTAATCAGAGAAAAGCCATGCATTGTTTTCTCCTATGAAATTGGTAAAAACTAAATAAATAAATAAAAACAATATACTCATTCAGAGTACTAATCTGGTTATGATGAAATGGGAGCTTGTGCAAACGACTTTGGAACTCTAAGTAGATATAACTGCAAATATCAAAGCAAATGGTCTAACTTCTATAAATTATTTCCAATGCATTTGTTATATTGCATACAGTGACTTTTATTCAAAAAAACAAAAAACAAAAAACACCTTCTTAAACTATTTCACGTGTCCTAAGGTGAAGGTATGTTTTTATACTGTAATCTCAGCATCCATGCTTCCAGCCTCATTTTGTTCAATACTCCATGTTGCTTTAACTCCGAACATTTTTGCTTTTTTCAGTTCTGGTACTTCCCAGATTCTTTTGCTTTGATTACCATGAAATTCCCAGTGCCTAACACAACGATTGGTTATGGAAAGTGCTCGATTTATTATTGAATAAATAAATAACCATCAATTTTTTGAATGTTTAGATATATCTCAAAAGAATATTTATTGTAGTATTGTTTATATTAGCTTACAGGTTATACAAAGAAAGGACTGATCTTACATGTACACATACACATAAACATCTTAGAAAAGTATTTATTACAATGATGATGTAGATATTGACACACAGATACATACACATAGGACATTCATATATGTATAATTACATGTGCATATGTACAAGTATATGTATACACACACACAAACGCCATGTTTCCACGTATGTAGGTATGTTCCTGACTTTAATTACACCTAATATTTACTACATTATTTTTCTTCAAATAAATCAGATTCCTGACTGGTACTCTCTTTCCAGATGGTCTTGTGCTTGGCAGATTTGATGTGCCATGTCACATAAAGAGCTCATGAAACTGAAGTGGCATGGAACCCATATAATGCTTTTTTAATCAGCATACACACAGCACATGGCATAGACCACCTCTGCCAACAAATTAGCAACTAGTGTTTCTATGATCCAGGTACAGCTCAACAAATTATCTCTGTAATCCTCCATAATTTATGCTGCTGCCTGACTCCATGCAGTTCATGTGATGTATTTTACAACAACAAAAAACCAAAACACAGAAACAAAACAAAAGCAAACAAAAACAAAACAGAAAAAAAAACAGAAACAATAAAAAAAAAACAAATGGAAAATAATATCCACACAATTGGTGTACAAATAAACATCTTACAGGTACACATATGAAATAGGATCTTAAAAGGACCGTGTTCCTTTAAACAACAACAAAAAACTAATTAGGAAAAGATATGTGGGATTTTGAAGGATGTGAAATGTAGCTAACACATTTTGGCTGCTATTTTAAAAGCGTTAGGGACATTTGTAAGATAACCACATTTTAGTAACCCATATCTTTTATGAGATTAAATCTGTCTGTTGGGAATATTCCTGCATGGATAGAATACAGAGTACTGCAAACTTGGTGAGGAACAAGCAATCTTTATTAAAGTATTTATCATTTTTACAGCTGGAATTGGCATTAATATTTCAACAAACAATACCGGTAAGGCTTGTCTTCTCTTTGTTGACTTTAGTTAAGCACTGTCAGCAGTAGGCTGTTTAGAAAAGCTTGGCCTGTTCAAGCAGAATAATTCATTTTAGGATTTTTTCTTTTTCTTTTTTTTTTCTTTTTTAGAAAAAAGCTCACTTTTAATATGCAGTACGGACATGCCAAAGTAGAAACACAAATTCGGTCCAAAGGATGTAAAATTTGAGAAATATGATTGACAGTATTCTTTCCCAGTTTTGGAAAAGCTTTCAAAACTGACGAAAGAAAATTAAATCTATTGACAAATTTTGAACTAACAGACTTAGCTTATAGATTTTACTTTCAATGATTACATAGGCTATTGTGCATGAGCAAACCAGAATTTTTATGTCAATATATTCTTGAACATAATGTAAGAAGAAAAGGATTAAAAAGAAAGAGAGAGAGAAACCAATACTTTGAATTCAGTAAACACTATAGCATCTCGTGATTTTAAGCTAAGTGTCATCTGAAGCTGTAGACAAATCTGGACACCCAACTGCACAGTTGAAAATTCAGGGTGAGTATGAGATAAAATGGGTTTAAATAAACTACTCTATTTGAATCTAACATGCTAGAATTGGTCTATTTTAGAGCCGGAGGGGTTATCACTACAGTTTTTCATATGCAGTTTTATGGCTGACTATTTTTCAGAGTTGAATGGGTCATTCAGGTCAAAATCATATCCAAGAATCGATGTTTAAAAATTAATGACTACCCCCCAATTACTTTCCTTGTTCACTACTGACAGTGGGGATGAAAGATGAAAGGAGGTCAGAATATTTTGTTTAATTTAACATTGAAAGTACTGATTATAATGTATTTATGTAAATCCATGAAATATTTTAATATTCCAAAAGAGAAACACTGGATTGTTATTTTCTAATAAAAAGCGTGCATAGTATAAAATTCTATGTTATTAGAATATACATCTTTCGTTAAGTTTTATAATATTCTTTATGCTGATTCAGTGATTTGAGGGTAATTCTTTAGCATCATAGACACTACTAATCCTGCAAGCTGTTCAGAACAGCAGCACCCGGGGAGCATCTGTTATGGTACAAACTGGCCTCATTCCCTTATGTGATCTTGGCTCAGTCACAAGTTCTAAGTCACCGATCAAAAGAGAAGACAGAAAATTCCTGCTTTTGAAACAATATATGGCTACATTGTTTAAATAACTTTCAGAATTTTTTTTTTTTTTTTACTTTTCTTTTTTTGTTTGTTTTTTGTCATTTTTTCGTGACCGGCACTCAGCCAGTGAGTGCACCGGTCATTCCTATATAGGATCCGAACCCGCGGCGGGAGCATCGCTGCGCTCCCAGCGCAGCACTCTACCGAGTGCGCCACGGGCTCGGCCTTAACTTTCAGAAATTTTAAATATGTTTTAAAATTGATATATGTGATGCTTAAAGAAAAATACACAAATAATAAATATACAACTTAGACTTGCCAAAAAGTGAAGACACCAATGAAAACCACCAAAGACAAAAAATAGAATACTGCCAAAATCCCAGAAGCCCTCCAACTGGCCCTTAGCAATCACCCCTCCTGCTTTATTGTAAATTATCTTGGTTTCTAACAACATAGCTACTTTTTCAAATTTTATGTAAAAGAAAATATACAGTTATGCATTATTTTGTGTCTGGCTTATTATGTTTGAGAGATGCATCCATTTTTTTTTTTTTTTATAAGCAGGCATTTCTCACTTTAATTGTTATATAGCATTACAATTAAGTATCTGCAGATATTTTCCCAGTGTTTTGAGTTAACATAAATAATGCTGCAACAAACAGTTTTACAGTTTTGATGAAAATATGCATGCATTTATGTCGGGTGTTACTTAGAAATAAAACTACTTGATTAAAGGAAGGCATCTGCTCAATCTCAGTAAATACTGCAAAGCAATTTGTCTAATTAGTTATATCAATTTACTGACCCACCAACAGTGTATGAGAGTTTCATTGTCCAAGATCTTCAACAACATTTAATGTTGTGCATTTTCTAAAGTCATCACGGAGGGTGTATAGTTATGTTTTATGGTGGTTTAAATCCATATTTCCTTGATAAGGTTTAGTACAATTTAAATATTCTTTGACCACTTGGACATTTTGGGAAGGACTTGCCTATTCAAATCTTTTGTCCATTTTTCCATTATTGCATAATGCTTTCTTATTGGTTAGCAGAAATTCTTTCTCTGTTCTGTATTCTGGAGAGCAGCCCTTCATTTGTTATGTGTATGGAAAATGTCTTCAACACTGCAGCTCACCTCTGCATACTCTTAAAGACATATGTTGTTAAATAAAATTACTAAATTAAGTAGAGTCAAATTTATCATCATTTTACTATATTCTAGTGTTTCTTGCATCCATTTAACAAATATTTTTCAATCTCCCAGAAATACCCATTGAGAAATTAATACTGAATTTTGACAAGGAAAATTGTTTAACTTGTTTTATGCTGTTCTCAGAAACCACAGTTTCTGGGATGAAACACTTAAAAAATAATCAACACAAATACTTCTCAAACACTTTCAAAAATGTGAATAGAGAAGAAAAATTCCTAACATTCTATAAGTTCAGTTTTGTAATTAGGAAGTTTAATACCTCTGACTTTGTTCTTTTTTAATGTTGTTTTGTCCATTTAGGGCCTGTTGCAATTCCATATGAATTTGTGGATTAGATTTTTCTTTTCTGTGAAACCAGTCATTGGAATTTTTATAGAGATTGCATTGAATCTGAACATTCCTGTGAGTAGCATTGCTATCTTAAGACTTATAACCCATGAACACAAGCTGGATTTCCATGTATTTATCTCTTTAATTTATTACAGCAATGTTTTGTACTTTTCAGTGCACAATTATTTTACTCTTCTGGATTTACTGTAAGTAGATTTCTTTTTAATTTGAATTTTGAATTGTTTACTGCTAGAGCAGAGAACCCAACTGGTTTTTGTGTCTTGATCTTGTATCACACAACTTTGTTGAATCTGTTTATTAGCTCCAACAATTTTTTTGTGGATTCTCTGTGATTCTCTATATGTAAGATCTTGTCATCTGTGAATAAAAACAGACTTCATATTTTCCTTTACAGTTTGGATGCCTTTTATTTCTTTTTCTTGCCTAAATGTTTGCACTAGATATTCTGGCACAATGTTTAATAGGAGTAACAAAAGCCCTAATCCTTATCTTGTTTCTAATCTTAGGGAGAATGCTTTTGGTTTCTTTACCATTGAATATGATGTTAATTGTAAGGTTTTTATAAGTGTCTTTTATTTTGCTGAGGATATGCCCTTCTATTTTGTAGTTTTCTGAGTGTTTTCATTATGAAAGGGTGTGAGGCCTTTTCATTTTTCTTTTTCTGTACCAATTGAGATGATGGTGTGGGTTTTCCCTGTTTATTCTGTTAATGTGGCATAAATTTTTTGAGACCATTTTTTATTGTATTTATTTAAGGTATACAAATAAGGTATACTAATACATATCTTGATACACATATACATACTGAAGTGATAGTTAAGGTCAACAAAGTTAATAAACCATCAATCCATATCTTTATTTCTTTCTTATATTTTTTGTGGTAAGAGTACCTAAACTCTAAGAGACCCTAAAGTAAAACAAAGGGATATGTAAATCGATTTGACATGATATCTGTGCAATTAAGCACTTATATCTCCTGGATTTAATTCTCTTCTAATTTCATTATTTGACAGAAATTTCTGATAATGAACTCCCAAAAGAAAGCTTGCTGAGTTTCTTTCTAAAAAATATATATATATTTTTTAAAATTTATTTTTTATTGTACGTGTTTATGGGGTATAGAGTTGCCTTCAGTATTTTTGTACAGTATGTGATGATCAAATCAGTACTACTATCATGTTCATCATGACAAACTGTAATTACTCTTTGTGCCCCTTACCCAATTACTCCCTAATATCCTTTACCCTCCCCTTTTCCCACTTCCAGTAACTATATGTCTGTTCTCTCCTTCTGAAGGAAAGTTCAATGTTTATTGTGTTTCTCTCTCTCTCTCCCTCCCTCTCCCTCTCCCTCTCCCTCCCCCTCTCCCTCCCTCCCTCCCTCTCTTTCTCTCTCTCTCTCTCACAGGTGCGCTCTCTCTCTCTCTCTCTCTCTTTTTCCTTCCTTCCTTCTTAGCTCCCACTTAAGAGTGCTGGTATTTCTCTTTCTGTGCCTGGTTTTTTTCACTTAACTTAATTTTCTCCAAGCTCATGATGTTGTGCTGCAAATGGCAGAATTTCTGTCTTTTTCATTGCTGAATTGCATTCCATTTTGTAGATACACCACATTTTCCTTATTTAGTCATCCATAGATGGACATAATGTGTCATATTATACTGACTGATTATTTATGTGTTAAACCATCCTTGCATTCCTGAGATATTTTTGCATCTATGTTCATGAGGGATTTCAGTTTGTAGTTTTCTTATTCATAATGACTTTATCTGACTTTGGTATTAGAGTAATTATGAGGCATAGAATGAGGTAGTAAGTATTTTCTTCTATTCTATTTTTTGGAAGACTGTGAAAAGAATGATGTTGTCTTTTTTAAAGGAGTGGTGAGGTGTGGTTTAAATATTGTATTTCTCTGTTAAAATGTTGCATAGATGATATGTCCAATGTTGAGAGAGGGGTGTTCATGTCCCTAACTATTATTGTACTAGGGTCTATCACTTTCCTTAGGTTTAATAGTGTTTGCTTTATATATCTGGGTGCTTCTACTTTGGCTGCATATGTATTTACAACTCTTACATCTTCTTGGGGGATAGATCTTTATATCATCATATGATGGCCTTCTTTAACTCTTTTTACAGTTTTTGGTTTAAAGTCTCTTTTGTCTGATATATGAATAGCTACTCCTGCTCATTTCTGTTTTCCATTTGCATGGTATATTTGGACTTGCAGATATTTACAGAATATTTCATCCAACAACACAGAATATACATTCTTCTCATCAGCACATGGAACATTCTCTAGACTACATGTTATGTCACAAATCAAGTCCCAGAAAATTTTTAAAAATTTAAATCTTTCCAAGTATCTTTTCTGAACAGAATAGATTAAATTAGAAATCAATAATGAGTAAAACTCTGGAAACTATAAAACCACATGAAAATTAAACAACACGTTCATGAATGACATATGGGTCCAAGAAGAAATTAAACATTGTCAAAAAAATTCTCAAAACTAATTAAAATAAAGACACATCATACCAAAACCTGTGGGATACTGCAAAAGCAGTACTAAGAGGGAAGTTTATCACAATAAATGCTTACATCAAAAGAAGAGAAAGATTTCATATAAACAACCTAATGCTACACCTCAAAGAAATAGAAAAAAAAAATCCAATAACAAAATTAGTAGATGTAATATTTACATTTTATAGTTTCTTTTTCCTCTCTCTCTCTATACAGTAATACACACACACACACACACACACACACACATACACACACACACAAACACATATATAGTTTCTTTATCCATTTTTCCATCAATGGAAACTTAGGTTGTTTTTATATCTTGGCTATTGTGAAAAATTCTGCAAAGAACATGAGAGAGTAGATACCTTTATAAGGTGGTGATTTCATTTCATTTTGGGGGGCTTATACCCAGAAGAGGGATCTCCAGGTCATATGGTAATTCTATTTTTAATTTACTTAAGAATCTCCCTACCATTTTCCTTAATGGCTACACTAATCTACCTTTCCACCAACAGTCCACAAGTGTTTCCTTTCCTCTCCTTCCTCACCAACACTTGTTATCTCTTGTCTTTTTGAATATACCTATTCTACCAGGTCTTGAAACCATTAAATTCCTAAAAAAAACATGGGGGACAAACTCGTTGCCTTTGGCTTTGGCATTGATTTTTTTTTTTTTCGATATAATGCCAAAAGCCCAGGATACAAAATCAAAAATAAATAAATTAGATTACATCAAACTAAGCTTCTGCACAGCAAAGGAAACAAAAAAAATAACAGGAAAATTATAGGTTGGGAAAAATGTTTGCAAACCATACATTTGACAAGTAGATAATATCCAAAATTTATAAAGAACTCATACAACTCAATAACAAGAAAACATATAATCGATTAAAAAATGGGTAAAAGGCCTGAATAAACATTTCTAATTTGTCCAAAGATGACATAAAACTATCCTATGCCAATAGGTATATGAAAATATGCTCCACATCACTAGTCATCAGGGAAATACAAGTCAAAAGTATGCAATTTCACTTCATGCTCTTCTTGCTTGCATAGTTTCTGTTGAGAAGATCAATGTAGTCCTTGTTCTTCTGTGGTAAGGTGTTTTTCTTTTTATATGACTGATTTTAATATTTTTCTCTTTATTTTTGGTATTATGCAGTTTGAATATGGTATGCTTACAAGTTTCTTTTAGTTTTTTGTTTGTTTTTTACCTGGTTGGCATTTATTGAGTTTTCTGGATTGGTGGTTTGAGGGCTGCTACCAATTTTGAGAATTTCAGATATTTCTCCTGTTTTCTATTTCTTCCTTTTTCTGTTATTCCCATAATGCATACCTTACACCTTCTGAAATTGTCCCACAGTTCTTGAATATTCTGTTCTGCATTTCAGTTTGTGATTTATTTACTGATAAACATGCAAGCTCACTGATTATATACTTTGGCATATTCAATCTATTGGTGAGTCCCTCAAGGATGTTCTTCATTTCTGTTGTACAGTTTTTGATTTACAGATTTTTTTTAATTCTTATATTTTCTTTTTACTTACATTAGCCATCTATTATCGCATGCTGACTAATTTTCCCAATAGAGCTCTTAACTTATTATTCGCAACCATTGTAAACTCCTGGTCTAATAATGCCAAAATCTCTGTCATATCTGAGCCTGGTTTTGATACATGCTTTGTCTCTTCAGGCTGTGTTTTTGCTTTCTTTTAGTATGTTTTGCATTGGCTTCCAAAGCTGAATGTCATGTATCAGTAACAGAAACTAAGATCTTTACTAGAAGGTTTTATGTCATTGTGGGTAGGAATTGGGCTGTGTTTAGTGTCTGCTATAGCTACAGGTATCAATTTCTTCTAGAGGTGTATGTGTGTGTCCTAATTTGTCTGGATTTCTCTGATATCCTCTTCTTAAACAGAGTCTGAGCCTTGCAGTTTTTCAGCTATAGTTCATTGTTATTATACTCTTGCCCTGCTGACGTGATCTCAAATTATGGAAGAAGGGAAATCATTCTGAAATTTTCAGTCTTTTGGGAGGATGTATCCTATAGCTATGTTCCTCACAAGTGCTTCTTAACATTTTTTCTTCCTTACATGATAAAGTAAAGCTAGCAGTGTCTAGAGTTCAGTTATTTCACTATCCCCATGCAGCATAAAACTCTGGTAAATACTTTTACCCTTGCTTAGAAGACTTTCTTATGGAGAATACTCTGGACATATTTCAAAATGACTGCCTTTTAATTCCTGCTGTGAAGTATGCATAAAACAAATATACTTCACAGGGCTTGGTTTTCCAAAGCCTTGCAGTTTCAAAGATTGACCTTGCAAAGGACAGGAAATTTCCCCCTGGCTATATAGTCTCTGTTGTAAGATAAAAAAAATTGGAACACAGCAAGGTTACTGGCTCAAAGACAGACAGGTTACTGATTGATATGTAAAGATACTGGGAAATTGCTGTAAGAAGATAATGTTTGCTTAAATCAAGCTTTTGTTAGTGGATTGACTTAACTGCATTATAGAATGTCACCTTGTTTTTCTTACTGAATGTTACCAGCTTCTATTTTTAAACTTGTTAAACTATACTTTGAAAAAAACCCACCTATGTTCTCTTCCTTTAACTTCCTTGTCTGGAGAATAAGTGTGGGAAGAGAACCCCAATTTGAGGTTAATTTCCCAAATGGAAGGAATGTCTCTATCTTGAGGGTTCCAGGAGATTAATCCCTTTTGGGGGCTTCTCACTGCTCAGAAGAGATGGGCTTTGAGTAATATTTGGCAGCTCTGTCACCCACAGGAAAAGGGGTGACAAATCCATGGAAGGCAAAGCAACAAATGATGACCCTGACATGACAAATTCTGGGTCCATGGATTGGAGACTGACATGCCAAGCTTTGGAAAAGAAAAGAAAGAGGATTTCTTCCACTCATCCTGACAAAAAGAGAGGCCCCGACAAAAAGGGGAAAAGAAAAAAGACACCTGGAAAATGGAAGAGGACGTCTACTCATCCCATCAAGAGAGAAATCCCGGTAAGGGGGACTCACCCCAGTAAAAGGTATCACAGAGGTGTCTTTTGATTAAGCAATCGCATGCCTGATACAGTGTCTAGCTAGGACTTTGTCTGGAAGTTTTGCTTTATATCTATTCTTGCAATTATGGGTAGTTTACTGTTTAAGAGGGAAGTTCAACATAGTTCAGTCCTGCAATGTCTCCTTACGGCAGTAGGTTATAAAGTAACTAACCATCATCTAACTAAATTATTATTGATTATAGTGGTTTGGAAATTTTGTTGAATTGCTTTAAAAATTATTCAGAACCTTAACCAAAGGAAAAAACGTGTTTGTGCCATTACAGACGATGAAAAACAATCCTCGCCTCTTCCTCCTCCTCTCCCCCCACCTCTACCTTTAGGGGCAAACAATTCATTTGTTCCCTTGATGGAGTTCTGTCTTATAGAAGGACATAACATGGGAGTTGATGCTCATTATATTTTTCCTGTTGTAAGAACTGGGACTCAGTTGAGACATGAAAACCTCTCATTCTCCTTGTTTGAAAAGTTTAAAAAGAGCATAACAGAAAATTACTTAAATAGTACTTTTACTAAAGAATACTTAGAATCAATTGCTAATGGGTATAATATGACCCCTTGGGATTGGAAAACACTTGGACAAACTATTTTAACTCCTGCTTAGTATACTGTATGGCTACAAGAATATCAGGAAGGCTTATATGCTATTTCACTTGAAAATTTATGAAATGAGGTTCAAATTAGCATGGACATGTTACTTGACCAAACAACTAGAGCAACCATAAAGGCTTGGGACAAAATTCCTGAAACAAAATCTAAACTTCAACCTCTTGCTTCCCCTGATGCACCTTTGCTATAAAGATTAGATAAGACTCAGCCACTGTTGACATTATCTGTTGAACACAAATTAATTACAGATTAGGGGGCTGATGTTACCATACTTGCTAAAAAGGATTGGACTCCATTATGGAATGCAACTTCTTCACTGGTTACACTTACTGGATTAGGTGGCTTCAAAATCCCTCACCAAAGTAAAAAGCCTTTGTTGTGTACTGGCCCCAAGGGACAAACTGCCTCCATTATGCCTTATGTTCCAGATCTACCTCGAACTCTATGGGGCCGAGACCTCCCTGCTCAATGGGATATTTATATTGGGACATTTCCATCAAAATTTATCATGATGGCCACGACTGCACTCCCACCAGTCAAACTACAATGGACCCCTGGTCCTCTGGTTTGGGTGGAACAGTGGCCTCTTAAAGGGGAGAAATTAAATCAAACTGCTTGTTAAACAACAGTTACAAATGGGACATTTAGAGCCATGGCATAGTCCCTGGAATACTCCCACTAAATTTTTTGCTACTCTTAGACAGGGACCCACTGTGCCTTACATAGATTTTATTAATCCTCTCCAAGATGCTATAAATAGACAAATTGACAATGCTCATGACAATCCAGATGGCTATCACAAATCTATTTACATTTAATCAAAGAAGTTAATAATGCTGGTTTACAAGTAGCTCCAGATAAAATTCAAAAAAAGGAGCCTTGGAAATGCCTTGGTTTTTTGATCACTCAGACAAGTATATGGCCACAAAACATATCTTTCCATATTCAAGAGCCTTTTACTCTAAATGACTTACAAAAATTACTTGGCCACATTAACTGGCTCCGCCCTTCTATGGGTGTTCCAAATTATCAATTACAACATTTGTTTAATACCTTGAAGGGAGACACTGATCTATTCTCCCCTCATTACTTTTCTGAAGAAGCAAAATTAGAATTAAAACAGATTGAATCCTTTTTACATTCCAGACAATTAACACATATTGTTAAATCTCTTGTCATTCATTTCATTATTTTAAACACTCCACATACTCCCACAGGTTTGCTTTGCCAATTTGTTCCTCAAATAGGTGTCATTGACTGGATTTTCATACCCCATCAACAAAAAAATAAATTACATACTAAAATAGAACAACATATCCATTTACTCACTAGAGGAACACACCGTTGTCAAGTACTTACTGGTTATGATCCTGATATTATTAATCCTGGTCTTTCTAAAACTGATTTTTACACTATCCTTGAACAATCAGAGTCTTTACACATAACTATGGCTGATTTTGTTGGTAAGATACAACTCTCATTATCCCATGATAAAATTTTACAAGGACTCCAAATACTGCCCATACAATTAAAATCCTGTTTATCCCCTACTACCCTCCCTCAAGCACTAACTGTGTTTATTGACAGTTCTGGCAGATCAGGAAAGGGATCTATAACATGGCAGGAACAGGGAATCTGAAAACATTTTGTTACTATCCATCATAAGTCCACTCAAAGGGCTTAACTGACAGCTGCCATTACAGCTTTACAACATTTTTACAATCAGCCACTTAGTTTAGTAGCTGACATTGCCTACATAGTTGGAGTCTTACAGGTAATTCAAAATGCATCTATCCATGATGGAAATGATTTTCTTTTATTTTTATTTTATTAACATTTACAAAAACTTATTCAAAAAAGACATCATCCTTTCTATGTAACTCACATGTGTTCTCATTCTGGTCTTCCTGGCCCTTTATCAATTGGAAATGAGATGGCTGATCACTTTGTTATGTATAATAATGTTTTACAGAAAGCTATTGATTCTCATCAGGTTTTTCATCAGGGTGCATGAGCTTTGGCTAACATGCATCAGATCTCTTACCGTCAAGGTCAATATATTGTTCATGCTTGTCCCAAATGTCAGAGGTTTTCTAAATCTAATTCCCCTGGAGGAGTTAATACTCGAGGAATAAAAGGTAATGAAATTTGGCAAATGAAAGTCACTCATTATTCCACTTTTGGACATCCTAAATATTTATGTTACTGTTGATACTTACTCTAGTCTTATTGATGTCACAGACCAAACAGGAGAAACTGCTAAACATGTTAAAAAAAAATTGTCTTTCTGCCTTTGCTGCCATGGGGGTTCCAAATCAAATTAAAACAGATAATGGACCGGAATACACCTCCAAAGTCTATTAAGTATTTCATGACAACTAGAACATTAAGCATGTCACAGGAATCCCATTTAACCCCACTGGCCAGGCAATTGTTGAATGAGCTAATGGCCTTCTTAAATCTCAAATAAGTAAACAAAGGAAGGGTAACATAGATATAGGACTGGTCTCTCATGAACAGGTCTTTAAAGCTCTGTTTACACTAAATTTTTTAAACTATAATTCCCCAAAATTAACAGCCACAGAACAACACTTTATATCTCCTAAAAAGAGACCTAGACCATTGGTTTTATTCTGCCACCTGACAACAGGACCACAATGGTTGAGACCTGTTGAATGGTTAACATGGGTGAGAGGGTATGCGTCTGTTCTCTCACTCACTGGCCTGCTATGGATTCCTGCTAAGGCTATCAAACCTTATGTGGAACTCCAAACCAGGAGAGGAATTGAATCTGATCCCAAAATCTCAACACCTCGCTATCACACCTCAATCCATCTCACTGGGGATGGTACACATAAGACCATCAGTGATGAAAATAATAACAGTAAGCTCCAAATTGACCCAGAGTTAATTTAAAAACTTTAACAGTCAAATAGCTTTCAATAGTTCAGCCCTTCTGCTCAGTAACTCACTTGAGAAACAAAAACGAACCTAAAATCTACCTGTTTAACTTGATGGTCTCAAATTTTCTGACATCCAGATAGTTATCTTAAACAGACTTCTAAATTCTCTTCTAGTCTCATCTATGTATTTCTTCATAAAATACTATGGTAGAATTCTATGCTATTTTCTTAAAAGGAAGAAAATATTCTTTGCATCTTCTTGAAAAGGCTTGCATACTTTGCTTTACAATGTAAATGTTTTTATCTTGCTTCCTTTAAGGCAGGGTGAAGCCTCACCAATAAGTCTTTAAAAAAAAGAAAAAATCTAAACCTGACTTTCCGTTTTGCTAGTGAGCTTTTTTTACATCCTGAACAAAACCTATAAGATCCTTGTTTGTTCTTGTTGTTTATGTCTGCATAGATGTGTGTTTAAGCTGTATGTTATCTCTATATGTTCATGTCTGTAGGTGTAATTGTGTTGTCTGCAAAGTACCAAATTGGCTTATAATTAATGCACACTCATTAAATAAATAAGTATACTTTTCAAGTTCACATGAATTAAATTTTCTAAAGTTTTGATAAATATATTTTCAAAATTTGATTTAAACTTTTACCTAAATTTGTCCCTAGGACAATATTTCTCCTTATTATCTCAGATCTACCTCCTGGCCATACTGGCAGAAACAATATCTTTTAGACATTATCATTGTAAATACCGCCCTCTATCTTAAGCTCCCCATGGCTCTAAATGCCACATGGAAACCTGGGACCCAAAATGGCTAATGAAAAGAGACCTATGCCAAATATTGCATAAGCCCTAGTTAACATTAACTGATAAGGGTATAGATCTAATACACCAAGTTTTTGATTAGGAAACAGTAAATATGTATTTGGTAAAAATAGCTAAAACTCAAATTGGGCTTTTTATAATTTGCTCTGATAAATGGATGCCTATTTACTAACCTGAATATACAAAAATGTTCTTATGAGCATACATCATTGCCTAGGTTTACTAATCAAACAGGATTACTAAAGGTCTTTTCACTTGACTGCTCTTAATACAAAATTGTAAAAGGTTTTCTTTGTCCCTTAGATAACTGGTTTAAGAAACATATTTCATGATAATTTCTTTGCTCTCTGCCTTTGAAACTCTTTGTCACTTTCTTTTCATTTTTGTAATAATTTGTGATTTTATTCAACTAAGTGTTTTAAGTCTTTTGTTATGTGACAAAGCTAAATTCTGAAAGCTCAACCTTTTGGTTTAAAATAACTTTCAGGAGTTCCAAGGGCCCTGAAACTTCCCAAAGGATATATAAAAAATGTATCAAAACTAATTGGCTTATTTAATAAATTAGACTATATGGGAAAGCATTGTCATACTGAAGGTGTTATGGATATGTTTTCCAAAATATTGTAAGGTTCTTAAATATCTGTGTCTTCATATAAATGCTATCAGTCATAATTTTGGTTTAATTATAATTTTAAAATACTATGTCTTCAAATATTTCATGAATAAACTCTGATAGGTGCAGTTTCCTGAAAAACTTTGAGTTCATAGCTTTAAAATAAAGTTCCAAAATTCTAATGAAGAAACTGATGGGTTTGTGAAATTGTTCACAAAGGTCAAAACAACAGAAGTAAAAAGAATTATGGGTTTTTATAATTTCCTTATTTTGAAACACTGCTGGTTCTCTTAATGTTTTGTTTTCCAAATTTTAAAAAAAAAATTCTCTCTATGTCTCTCTTTTAAGCTATCTATAACTAACAACAGTTTGGTAAAATATCATTTAAAACAGAGATAAAATATTTGTTTTCTCCCTATTTGATCTCCCACAAATTTCATAACGTTAAGTATCCTTATGATTATTAGGACAATGTGGCTATATTTTTAAATTCAATGAAAATTAACTTGCTCATTTTAACAGGATATAATTTAAAACTTTGTATACAAGATAGCATGTCTTACTTCTAAGTTGCTGAGCCCTCTTTCATGTTACCTTAATTTGGTCTAACTGCTGCTTCTTCCTTTGCTCATCTTTCCCCATGACAGGGGACAAATCACCACCTGGGAAAGGGCTTCCCAGCAGTGTGGGATTTTTACAAAGAGAAGTAAAACCTTTTCAATCAAGATATCAATCATCAATGCTTTTATGAGGAATGTCTTGATCATAAAGGGGGAAATAACATCTTCTCCACAATAGCAGTTCTCTAAATTTTCCTGTCCTTAAAGAGGGTGTTGTAACCTGGATGAGACATCATGTTCTTAAAAAAAAGACTTGTAATTGATCTAAAATTTTACAAAGATAAGATGCTTTGAAAGCACTAATTTCCTGGACAGGTGAACATTAACAAACTCTCTGGATTCAGAATCAACTATTATACCAAGCAGAATCCCATTCTGTAGTTTCAACAATTGGCAATTACAACCAATTCACAGCACCTGGAATGATGCTGATGCAGCCACTCTGAGAGGACGGCAACATCATTCCTTACCTGAAGTAAATTAAAAGGACTGGCCATGCTAAATGATACCAACTTTGCTTTAAATGCTTTTGTCTTAACTGTGAAAACCTGATCTATAGCTTTTTCTTTTAAATAAATAAAATGGGGGGAGATGTGAAGTATGCATAAAGCAAATGTATTTCACAGGGCCTGATTTTCCAAAGCCTTACAGTTTCAAATATTGACCTTGCAAAGGACAGGAAATTGTCCCCTGGCTATATAGTCTCTGTTATAAGATAAAAAAAATTGGAACACAGCAAGGCTGCTGGCTCAAAGACAGACAGGTTACTGATTGATATGTAAAGATACTGGGAAATTGCTGTAAGAAGAGAATGTTTGCTAAAATCAAGCTTTTGTTAGTGGATTGACTTAATTGCATTATAGAATTGCTTTTCTTACTGAATGTTACCAGCTTCTATTTTTAAGCTTGTTAAACTGTACTTTGAAAAAAACCCACCTATGTTCTCTTCTTGTAACTTCCTGGTCTGTAAAATAAATTTGGGAGGAGAACTCCAATTTGAGGTTTATCTCCCAAGTGGAAGGAATGCCTCTATCTTGAGGCTTCTGGAAGATTAACCCCTTTTTGGGGCTTCTCACTGCTCAGAAGAGATGGCCTTTGGGTAATCTTTGGCAGCTCTGTCACCCAGGGGAAAAGGGGTGACAAATTCATGGGAGGCAAACAACATCCTGCTGCAAGAAGCATGATTTTTTTTTTTCTTCACTTGTCAGAAGAAGAGGCTTCTTCTAACAGTGACAACCTTATGGAGTTCCTGGAGTCATTACCCAAGAAAGTACTGGAGTTCCCTAAGACTGTGGCCACAAAGGTTCACACTCTCACACTAATCTACATTTTACCACCAAAAACTCACTCTTTTTATCTTTCATAATTAACAACACTTGATGACTGTAGCAGCTTCTCCTAAAGGTAAGCAGATCTTGACCATGATTCTCTAGATTTACCTCTCTTTCAAATTTGGGAGTGGAAGTTTGCCCTGTGACTTACATTTTGTGAAAGGCAATAGAAAAGTTATTGACTTTGAGTTTGTTTCCCTTTGTTTGTTTGTTTTGTTTAAAGACAGAAATAATGACTTATAATCTCTCTACATGGTGGAGGTAAAACCAAAAGACCTGAAACCTCTTAAAATTGGGCTGTTTTTTAAAATAATAAAGTGTTCCAGATGTTTTTGAAATATTGTGGATATAAATATTTTGTCAACTATTAGTTTTTGCAAATATATTCTTCCTTTTCATGGCTTTCTTGCATTTTCCAAGATTTTTTTCTTGCATGTTTCAGTAGGAATTTTTAATTTTGTGGTTTTAAGGTTATCATTCCTTTTTCTTTTATAGTTAATAATCTTGTCTTTGAAATAGGAAATATTTGCCCATTTAAATGTTATAAAGATATGCTCTATATTTTGTTTCCAGTAGCTTTACAGTTTTAGTTTTTACACTAAGGTCTGTAATCAGTCTCAGGTTAATATCTTTATATGGATTTATGTAAGTATCATGATTCCTGACTTTTCTAAATGACTATCCATATCCAATTTCCAGCATCATTTGTTGATAATATGATACTTTATTTCAATGGCTTAAGTTGGCACACTTTAAATAATAATTTGTTTGCAGAGGAGAGGGTGTATTTTTGAATTCTTTATTCTTCCATTGGACTATATATTTTTAAAGCAAAAATATATTATCTTAATAACTAGAGATTTATAGTAATTCTTAAAATCATATAATGAGAATCATCCAGGTTTGATCATCTTCTGCAAGTCATTTTAGCTATTCTAAATACCTTGTGTTTTTATATAAATTTTAGCATCAGCTTGACAATTTCTAAAAAACGTTGCTGAGAATTCACTGAAATTGCATTGCATTCCTAAGGCAATATGAGAAAACTTTAATTGTACAATATTTAGTCTCTGTTATGAACTAAATGTGTCTCCCCCAAATTCACATATTGAAACCCTAACTTCCAATGTGTTGGTATTATGAGGTGGAGCTTTTGGCAGGTAATTAGATTTGGATGAGATCATGAAGATGGAGCCCCAAAGATGGGATTAGTGCCTTTATAGGAGGAAAAGACTGGAGTTCTTTTCTCCCTGTCACTTGAGGATACATTAAGAAAGTGGCCTTTTGCAACCAGAAAAAGAGCCATAACCAGAAACCAGATTTGTGGGCAACTTGAACTTTCCAGCTTCAAAATCTTTGAGATATAAATGTTTATCGTTCAAGCCACCCAGCCTGTAGTATTTTGTCATAGCAGTCCTAATTAACTAAGACAGTCTTCCAACATATGAGCAATGTATATTTCACGATTTATTTATAATAGATATCTTCATAAATTTAATTTTTCTCAGCAATATTTTGTTTTCAGTTCAGAGATCTTACATATCTTTTGTTAAACTCATTCTTACATATTATATACTATGATAAATTGTGTTGATGTTTTTATTTTATGTTCCAACACTTGTTGTATATAAATATAATTATTTTATGTACATTGCTATTTTGTCCTGAATACTCATTTGATTTGCATGTTGTATCATGTACTTCGGAATTTCTAAGTAGACAATTGTTTCATCTTCAAATAGTGACATCTTATTCTCTCGTTTGAACTTTTAATTTTTTATTGGAATATTACACTTTCTAGGATATCCAATGATACTGAACATACATGTATTTTTTGCTAATATTAGGGAGAAGGTATTCTGTTTTTCTCCATTAAGTATGACATTAGACATGTTATTGTAAATGCGTAGATTAGCCTGTTTCTGTTGCTTGTAATATAAATACCTGAAATGGAGTCATTTTTAAAGAAACAGTATTTATTTCTCACAGTTTTGGAGGCTGGGAAGTCCAAGTTCCCAGGAACACATCCAGTGAGGGCCCTCTTTGGTGGTAAATTCATTGATGCATTGCATCACATTGAGGGATGATGGATGGCTTGAGCAGTGAGAGAGCCTCTCATATATTCTCCTTTTAAAGCTATCAGAACCACACCCATGACCATTCACTAGGGAATAGTCCTACTCAAAAATTTAATCATCTCTTCAAGACCTTACCTTTCAATTCTCATAGTAGGATTTCCCATCCTCTTAACACTGTCAGGATGGGAATTCAGTTTCTAATACATTAAACTTTGGGGGGACACAGCTCAGTCCATGGCATTCCATCCCTGGCTCCCCACAACTCATGTCCTTCTCAAAGGTAAATACATTCAGTCTACCCTCAGAGTATTAACTTGTTTGAACTCAAAAGTCCCATGTCCCAAGTCCCATCTATGAAATAAAAACAAGTTATTTACTTCCAAGATAAAATGGTGGGACAAACATAGGGTACATATTCCTGTTCCAAAAGGAAGACATAGGCCAAAAGAAAAGTATAGCAGGTCCCAAGAAAGTTCAAAATTCAGCAGGACAAATATTAAATCTTACAGCTGGTGAATTATGTAACTTGACTCCCTGTTCGAAGCCCTCTGCATACTGGTGTGGAGGTTGGGTCCCCAATCCTCATTCATTTCCTCTCTTGTGGCTTTCCTGGTCTCAGTCCATGCTTTTGCTCTCCCAGGCTGGCATTTCATGCCAATAGTTCTACAAATCTTGGTCCTCCACGGCCATCCTGTTCTCATGGCTGCAGTAGGCATGGCCTTGTTGGGGTTTTTCTGCTGCAAAACTGCCATACATCCTTTGAAATCTGGGTGGAGGCTCCCAAGCCTTCACATCTCTGGCATTATGTAAGCCGGCAGGCTTAACACACATAGACCCAGCCAAGCTTTCCTGCTTGTAGATTACAAGGCTGAAGGTCCAACCATGCCTGGGGACAATTAGTTACAGCTGGAGCAACCTAAGCAGCCAGGGTGTGGGGAACAGCATCCCAAGTTGGCCCTGGACAGCATGCCTTGTAGGGCACTTTGGGTCTGTTTTAAAAAATCATTCTATCTCACTAGGCATCTGGGTCTATGATGGGAGAGGCAGCCTCAAAGATCTCTGAAATGCATTCAATGTGTTTTTTTCCATTATTTTGCTAATTCCTTTCTTATGTATTAATCTCCTTAGCAAAGTGGCACTGGGCTACACCATTGATTTCCTCTCCCAAAGAAAACTTTTAATACTTTACATGGCCAGGCTAAAAGTTTTCGCCCTCTGCATTCTTTTGAATTATAAATTCTGTCTTTACATTATGCCTTTTCTGCCATAACTCAGTGTAGGCTGTTGCAAGTAGCCATGCAGCAACATGAAGCAGCTAAGCTTTGCTTCTTAGGAATTTTTCTGCCTAATACCCTGCATCAGCACCTTTAAATTTTACAACCCATGGCTTTTGGGTATGAACAGAATGCAGGCAAGTTCTTTGCAAATACATAGCAAGGGTAATCTTCATCCCAGTTTCCAATAATTTCTTTCTCATTTACATCTAACTAATATCTTCTCAAAATGGCCTTTACTGTCCTTATTTCTATTGGCCTTTTGGTCATCACCATTTAACCAAGCTTTAAGACATTCAAAACTTTCCCTGGGCATTTTGTCTTTTAAACTCTCACCAGAATTAGGCTTTTTCTAGCTTGCTCTTTCAAATTCTTCCAGTGTCTCCTTAACACTCAGTTCCAAAGATACTTCCACATGTTTCAAGTATTTATTATAAGGAACATCCACTTCTCTGATACCAATTTTCTTGATGTTTCTTAATATTATCAGGTTGACATCTAGAAATAAACAAGCCCTTTTTCAATTAAGAAAGCTATTTTCCAGTTCTTACTTGCTGAGAGGTGTATTTTTTTTTCTATGAACAGATGTTGAGTATTGTTACTTTTTCTGCCTCTATTAAGCTTTATGATTTTGTATTATTTTCTGTAAATACAGAAAATTGATTATCCTAAAAAAATTTTTTGAGCTAACTATTTTGTAATTGCATGACTCCCCACTTGGCTTAAAGTGTTACCTTTTCATTGTTTTGCTTAATTTTATTTGCTAATATTTTGTTAAGAATTTTTCTATTTTTCCTTATTTATTTATTTGTTTATTTATTTATTTGTCTGTTTATTTATTTGTTTGTTTGTTTATTTATTTATTTTATTTTTTGGCCACAAAATGAGTCTTAATACATTTTAAAAAGACTAAAATCATAGAAAATATATTCTCTGACCACAATAACAGTAGGAAATTTAGAAAATTTACAAATGTGTGGAAATTAAAAAACTCTCTCCTAAATAAACAATGGGCAAAAAGAAATGTCACAGGGAAATTAGAGAATACTTAGAGATAAAAAATCAAATTGCAGCATATCATAATTTATAGGATGCAGGTATCATGCAGGGCTTACAGGAAAATTTACACTTTTAATCACTTATATCAAAAATAAGAAAAACTCACTCTGTAATGTAAACTTCTACTTAAGAAAATAGAAGAAGAAGAACAAAGTATACCAAAAGCAAATGTAAGTAGGAAATAACAAAGATTACAACAGAAATACATGAAATAGAAAATTTAAAACAAGACAACAGAGAAAATCACAAAACCAGAAGTTGATTCTTTAAGCAATCAACAAAATTTGCAAACCTTAATCTTGACTCGCCAAGATAAAAGAGAGAAGACTAAAATTACTAAAATTGGAAATAAAGCAGGAACATTATTGCATTGTATTATGGCTTTTGGTGGTGGTAAGATTTAGCTTCTATCTCTTTCTTGTATGGATTTTTGTTCTACCGGTGGGTTTTATTATTTCTTGTGTATTCATGGGAGTGATTATCACTTTTTGATTCCAGATGTTGGACTTTCATGAGAATTTCCTGTAGTGCTGGTTGTGTGGTGATGAATTCCCACAGGTTTTGTTTGTCTTGAAAGTATACTGTATCTCCCACATTTCTAAAAGAGAGCCTTGCTCTGTATAGTATTCTTGGCTGGCAGGTTTTTTTTTCTTTTAGTATTTAAAATATATCATTCCATTTTCTTCTAGCCTGTACAGTTTCTGTTGAGAAGTCTGCTGTTAGTTTCATAGGGTCTTCCTTATAGGTGATTTGATACTTCTCTTGCTTATTTTAAGATTCTCTCTTTGTCACTGAACTTTACCAGTTTCATTATAATGTGTCTTGAAGGGATCTTTTTGGGTTGAATCTGTTTGGGGATCTTTGAGCCTCCTGGATCCGGAGGTCCATGTCTCTTCCTATACCTGGGAAGTTTTCCATTATTTCATTGAATGGGCTTTCCCTGACTTTTCCTTTCTGATCCCAGGCAGAGGGGGCAGCCCTTGGCTCTTCCCTTAGGACCCCAGGCATGCTGTGTTCTCTTGCCCTCTTCCCAGTTGAGGGGCAGAATTTTTATATGTATGTACATACTTTTAATGAAATGCCACTGTCAGGTTGATAAGGCTAGAATTAGGACAACATGAAACAGTGTTAAAAAATAGGTTCTCTTCTTCTATTTTACTGAAAGATACTTTTTTTTTTCATTTTTAATAGACATTTGGTGTAATTTAGCAATAAAGACTTGTGGGCCAATAAGATGTTTGTTTATTTGCTTGCTTGTTTGTTGTGAAGGCTTTTATTTATAAATACAATTATCTTAACAGTCATAGGGCTATTCATGCTGTCTATTTCTCAAATAATTTGATTATTTTATCTATGTTCTCATGTGTTGGCATTAAGTTATTCATAATACTTTCTTATCTTTTTAATGTCTGTAGAACAATTGGTGATATTCGTTCGTTCTTCTTGATATTGGTAATTTATATATTCTCCCTATTTCTTTTCTCTTTTATACTTTTCTTTTTTAAATAGTCCCACTAGAAGTTTATCAGTGTTATTACCTTTCTCAAAAAACAAAACAACTTTTGGCTTTGTTCCATTTTTTTTCAATTCATTGATTTCACTTTTTCTCAATAATTTTCTGTCTACCCAATTTGATATACTTTTATCTCTTTTTTCAACTTCTCAAGGTAGAATCTTACATTAAGTTTTACTTATTTTTATGATATGAACACTTAAACAAATGAATTTCACTTTTAGAACTGCTTTAGCTTATATCCCACAATTTTGATATATTGTATTTCATCATTATTCAGTTCAAAACTATAATGCCTCTAATGATTTTTTCAACTCATGCAACATTTTTGAAATACTTTGTATATTTTCTAAATATTTGGGATTTTTTGCCTAGATTTCTTTTTCATTTAATGTAATTCTGTTTTTGTAAGAGAACTTAATTTGTATAATTTCAGTAATTTGAAAGTTATGGTGACATGTTTTATGCCCATCAAAAAGTCTATCTTATTGAATTTACAATATATACATAAAAGTAATGTGTATTACGTATTCATTGTGTGTGTGTTTTCTATAATATTTGTTAGGAAAGAAAGGTTAATAGAGTTTTTACATATTTTATTTGCTTACTGAATTTAAATTTTTGTCTTTTTTTCTATCAATAATTAAGAAAGAAATGGTAAAGTCTTTATTATGGTTCATTGGTTTATTTTTCCCTTCAGTTCTAAAAATTTGCTTCATGCCGTTTAAAACTCTCTTATTATGTACAAACATATTTAGAATTAATATTTGTTCCTGATAAATTGGCACTTTTATAATTATAAAATATCCCTCATTAAATCTTGTAATACCACTTCTTTTTAAGCCTATTTTATCCAATGCAGGAGTTAAATAGCTGTACTAGTATTCTTATGACTAGTATTCACATGTATACATTTACCCATTATTTTAATTTAAATAAATCTGTGCTTTTATATTTATTGCATTTTTTGTAAATACCACATACTTTGGTCTTATTGTTTTTTAAATACATTTTGACAAATCTCTCCTTTTTAGTTTAAATGTTTAGCTTATGTATATTTGTATAAGTATTGATAGGATTAAGTTTAAGCCATATTTCTCTTTATACTCTTTTTAATTTGCCCTTTTGTTCTTAGTTCATTCAATTCTCCACTTTAGTACTGTTTTTGATTAATATTACATTTTAGTATTCCACTTTATTTCTGGTTTGCATTTCTGTGTTGCCTCTTTATATTTTGCTTAAGTATTTTCTTTAATATGTATCCTGAACTTATTAGAGTTTTTGTGTCAATATTTTACCACTTAATGCACAGTATAAGAGCTATAACAGTATTATTTCAATTAACTTCTTTTTTTGGGGGGGGGGACCGGTAAGGGGATTGCAACCCTTGGTGTGGTGTAGTCCACACCGCGCTCAGCTAGTGAGTGCACCGGCCATCCTTATATAGGATCTGAACCCACAGCCTTGGTACTCCCAGCGCCGCTGCGCTCCCAGTGCCGCATTCTCCCGAGTGAGCCACGGGGTCGGCCCATTATTTCAATTAACTTCTTGCAATTCTTTGTATTATTACTGTTACTACTACATATGATTTAAACACCACATACTGTGAAGTAGTTTTTGCTTTGAACAGTTAAATATATTTCAATAAAATTAGAAAAAATAAAAGTAGTCTCTTGTATTTAACAATTTATTTGCTATTTACAGTGTTCTTTAACCATTTCTGTAAATCTGCTCCCAACTGACATATTATCTCTTCAGCACAGTACTTTTATACAATTTTTTTTTGTAATCCATGTTTGATAGCAACAAATTCTCTCTGTTACAGTTTACCTGAATTTTTTTTTTCAATTAACTTTAGTTTGAAGAATGATTTTGCTAACTATTGAGCTCAGATTTGAGAGACTATTATTTTTCTTCAACATTTTCAATGTGTCATTCCTCTTTTCTTTTCTTTTTTTTTTCTTTCCCTTTTTTGAATTGAATGATTTCTGTTGATAAATAAGTTTTTTTAGTTATCCTTATTTCACTGTATGTAAGTTTTCATTTTTTTCTTTATGATTGCTTTTAGAATTTTCAATCTAGATTTATTTCAACAAGTTTATTATGATGTATGAGATATAAATTTCTCTGTGTCCGTTGTGCTTTTGGCTTTCTTAACTTCTTATATTGATGGTCTTTATTAAATTTGGAAAAATTTAGGTTATTATTTTTTCAAATAGTTTTATTCCTCTTTATGTTTCATCTTTGCTTTGATACAATTACATATATGCTAGATTGCTTGATAATGTAGCACTGATATCCTGATTGGTTTTCTAAAATTTTAAGTTTCTTTTTCTTCTTTGCATAATTTCCCTTTGTACTGTGCTTTGTGTTTTGGATAATTTCTACTGACTTCTTTTAATGTTCAATGATCTTTTTTTCTGCTGTGTTCACACCTATCTTTTTATGTATAATGTTTGTGTTTTTTACTTGGTTATTTTAAAAATACATTTGGGATTGCTATCTTTTCATTGTTTTAACTTTTTCCCTTAGTTCCTGAATACATTTCTATTTCTTATTCTAAGTCCCTCTCTGCTACTTTCAAAGTAAAGTTTATTTTGTGTGTGTGTGTGTGTGTGTGTGTGTGTGTGTGTGTGTGTGTGTGTGTGTGTGTATAAAATAAAGGTTTCAAAAGTCTGCATGTTAGTTTCTGCAGATTTCTTTTTTTGTTGTTTGTTTTTTGGTGCGGTCCACACCATGGCAGGATCCTAAAAGAGTCAGCTTGGGCTGCCCTCTCCGAGTTGGCAAGGCCACTGGAGGGAGAGCTGCGGGCAAGGCCGCAGCTATGAGCACTTGCTACAACCATAAGGGTTCCTGCCTCGGCTTCATGGCTTTTGCCTTCTCTTTCGATATTTTGGTTAGCGTGGCAGTTCTCTTAATTCCCAAAAGATTATAAAAATAACACAAATGATTTTGCGGTCAGTGAACCAAACATTCCCACAGAGGATCTGAGTAAATTGGACAATTTACAATTATCCCCTTACGATAAATTGACCACACCAACATATGTTCCAAAAGCACTGCTCATGACTAAATATGAGCTGCAGCCTAATGTAAGTTGGCAAACATCATTTACTGGAGATTATATTAATGGCAAGAAAATGGTTGGTATTAATGGGAAATTATATGATTGGGACAAATTAAGTATATGGGAACAAAACTGTAGAACCCCCTTTACTTGGCGGTGTCCAGTTTTAAATAAATCATTAAGAATCAGGTGTTGGGATAAAAATATATGCTGTGAAATTATTACACCTGTAAAATTAGATCTTAAAAAAATAAGAGAGTACACCTAGTTTTATGAGGGATGGTGCTGTGCACAAGAACACTTTAACATTTAGATCAAGATTACTGGGCCACAGCAAATGCATAACCTCAAAATGTTCATGATAATGTTGCTCAAATATCCACTGTTCTTTTTCCATATGAACAGTTGGTTCATTCCATTAGAGCATAAAATCATTACACCTCCATTAGAATTGAAATGTTAGCATTGTTCCTTTTAACAAATTTTTACTGACATTTAGCAATAGACATCGGTCATATGATAATACTGTCTATCACTTTGCAACTGCAATAGTCCCACACTGTTAATAGGGTAGATATTAACCACAGCTTGCCAACTGGAAAAGGTCACAGGTTAACTTCAGGACAAGGAGAAGATGGTCCCGATCTGATAACCTGATACCAAAAGGAAGAAGCACGAGCTAATCTCCTGAGGCGTGCTAACGAAGGAAAAAAAACTGGCTTCTTCTGTCCTTTTTAAATTATTAATTCAAGCTTACTGATGTAATAAAAATGGTACCCAAAACCCACCTGCAGAGAAAAATCTAAATAAAAGGCATTGTCTCAGGCTCTACTGTGCTCTGGCTGCAACACGCTGACAGCCTGCAGAGAGAGAACATGCATACTGATGTATTGAGGTCTCTGTCTGTGTTTGTTATTTTCGCTGGCTTCCTCATCCCTCTTTCAAGGACCCCAAAACTCGACTGGAACTGGTCTCCGGCAGTTTTTTGTATGTAGGTCATATTTCCTTCCTTTCTAAGGGTTTTGCTACTCTAAATGACTATTTTTTGTACTAATATGAGTAGATAGATACAGATGTATGTATCAATCTATTTATTTGAATTAAGATATACTACTGTATTCTTCTGTTTGGTTGCATCTCTTCTCCCACACCCCTGAGAATGCAAGCTTTATTTTTACATTTCTGAAGGCTATGTCAAGGAGTCAATCATTTAGATGTCACAAACTGTTCAGGAGACTTGGAACTAAGAGCCAATGGAGTAAATTAAGCTCATATCTGTTTGGTCCAACTCCACACCTCTCATACAAATGCTGCTGCTAAATGACAGTCTTGTCATCTCATTTGTGTTTGAGCTTGGATCTTGGAGGCGGTTTGGTCACAATGTCATGTGAGATTCAGAGGTGCTAGGCACCACAGCAATTATGGAGTACTCAAATTCTTTTTGCTTTCTACTTATATCTTCCATATCCTTTCTTTAGCAAAGTGTAGGGAGGAAGGGACGGGAAAAATATTAGGTCAATAAGTTTATTATTGCAGTTTTAGACTTTCCAGACTTAAATACAACATTTTCTTTCCCCACCAGCACTAATAAATTAGTTGACCTTAACTTAACTCAGAAAAGTATCTCAATATTGGTTAGTGCTTTACCTTCACCTGCCAAAATCAAGATGCATAATTTTTCTCCAGAAGCTGCCACATTTTTGAAGGACTCTTCTGTCACAAATCAGTTTATGAAGCTTTGTTGTGTTTACTCCCATGGGTAGTTCCATAAATATGTGTAATTTGAAAGTAAAAGTGTAAATATCTGTCCTCATTAGCTCATTTCAGGTTTTGGGGGAGAAATTACTCCATATGTGAACTATAGAGAAGTGGATATATTATAAAGATGAAACAATGGTTCCAAAAGTCGGGGAGAGAGTAGCGGATTCATTGTCATTGTTCAAATGCTCAGTCTTTCTGTCGTTTGCTTTTCTTTCTGCCTTGATACTCCAAATTGCCTAAGAATAGAGCATCTGAATTAAAAAAAAAAAAATTTAATTAAAAAATAAAATAAAATAAAATTGAAGACACCATTTATGCTTATTTAATCTACTCAATGCAAAATAAAAATCTTATTTGAATGATAGTACTCAATGCTTTCTGGTATCTAATCCACGGAAATTATTGTCAGCATCTACTTCTCCTCTTATTTAAAAGCTAAATACTGTGGGTACATTTCTTACAGTTTAGTGAGAGAAAATAAAACTTTTGAATGGTGGTACATTATATTACTCTTTAAGGTAAAACAGGAAGTTTTATTTAGCTGTACCAAAGTCTGTCAACTCTGTCCTGAAAGAGCTATGTAGGATACAATCTTTAGGGAAGATTTATTTCAATGAAGCTGATTTATCAGACATATTTCTCTGTATTAGCATATAATAAATTGGAATAATAAACCTGATATATGGAAAATTATCTATCCAAATAACAAATGGAAACACAAACTAAAAAGAGAAAATAAAATGTATATCTGTATCTTGAGAATATAGAAAAATAATAACAGATATTTTGAATTAAATACAGTGTGTAGACAGGTCTATATTCCCATTTAATCACCAAATAAGTCATAAGTATTTTCATTTTATTTTTACCAGTGTGGAAACCAAAATTCAAATATGTATAATGATACACTCTAGTTCTCTTGCCTGCTATCTGGCTTAACAAAAAAGGTTAAAACATACAAGTAAAGTTTTCAGGTTTCCTTTACAGTGTTTATGATGTATATATGTTTTTCAAGTAGAGTTTCCTGAAAGTAAACTATTAAGCAATTTGGAAATTAAATACTTGTCAGAATAATAATTTTCATAAATGTAGTCAATCAATATTCTCTCCTTCAGGTTTGTCCCTTTCCTTTAATACCAATCTGTAAATTAAACTACAAACATGACTCTTTAAAAATGTATTTAATATGCAAATTATATAATTCACTGATTCCTAAATTATTCATTACATTGAAATTTAATGGCATATGCATGTATAAGACCATAGAATCTTGAAATCTAATGAAACTTAAAAAATGATCTAGTTCAACATCCTTTTACTAATGAAGAAAACAACTATTAAAGAAGTTATTTGCCCTAAATCAAGGATCACGTGTGCATATTTGTGTATATAAGTACCCCAATATTTTTTTAATCTCAAAGAATGACCAGATCACCACTCAATGTATAAAGAAGAAGTAAAAATAAAGAACAGTTGAACTTATTGTTAAGGGAGAGCCAGGATGATAAGGTATAACCTCTCCAAGCAGGAGCAGACTGCTGATATTATAGTAAGATTAAGCAAGGTGTCAGGGTTGGCAGACTTCCAGAGATGTAAATGGGTTGACCTCATGTGTTAAAATGTGGTTAGTTGTGTGAGACTGCTGCTGATTGATTAACACTCAGAAGTATGTGTACTGGAATGGGTGTGCTCCTGATTGGCTGACATTCAGAAATGAGGAGTTGATACTGATCGTTTGGCTTGCAAAGCATTTTTACTGTGGCCAGTTTTAGTTGATCAATTCCAGGTTGGTGATAACAGTTACTATGGCCACAAAATAATCAATTTCTTTTGTTGTTGTTGTTAGATGTATTATTTTATAATTATTACTTTCCCTTTTGGTTTTCACTGAAAAAAAAGCTGCAAGAAATATCATCAAGGACTATCCAAATCTTCACCACTGTTGTTGATTCTCCTTTAACATGAAGTTTTATGTGCAAAGATCCAATTTTTTGTTTGAGTGTCCACAAGAATTATTTTATTCTATTTTTATCTTTAAGTAATATTTTACTGTCAGGATATGACTCCACGGAAATATTTAAATTACGATTCACAGAAAACGACCAACTATAAAAAAAAATTATTACTAGATGGGACTGGACAATACTCTCGAACCATGACCTGTATTTCCTAGGCCTAAATAAATAAAGAGGTCTTTAAGACTCCCTGAGTTCACCTAAATAGACAACTTGCCTTTTTTGAGCTTGTATATAAATTATTACATTGTAATGTTAATACACTTAAAACATAAAGTGTGAATAATGATACAACATAGATGATGTTAACAATGATGCAAAACCTCATCTCCCACATTTGCCAACAGAAAATTTAAGGATAATCAATTATCTATAAGTACTTTGGTTAAAAAGTTTGTTATGCTGCCAGGGTTCAAGTTGTATAATATTTTATGTAAGACAACGTGAGGGACAGATTTTTGATGCCAACCAAATTTCTCCAATTCTTACTGATGGTGAGCTCAATTAAAGAGGCACGGTGATGATTAACTCTAGGAAGTCCTGAATCAAGTAACACTTTATTTCTGGTAAATGGTGTTGACAGACTAAGTCAAATGTAAGCTGAAACCAGTAACAATATAATAAGTGCACCTAAAAGGATAACAAAGAAGAATCATGTAAAGGAGACTACAGCCTATAAAACAATTATGTTCCAGCCTCCTTCAGTGGAAGCTATCTACTTCATATGGTTGTCAGCTTGCTCTAGGAATCCAGGTAAGCAGTGAAATTCCGTCTGAAAGATGTCTGTGGAACCTGAGTTTGAGAGCTTTAGCTTTTCCATTCTTTCCAATTTTTATTGGATAGATGAATCCTTCAGAAACTAGGACCTAATGATTAATTCCTTAAAATTTAATTGCTGTACTGGTAGTTAAGAATACCTGAAAAGGTACTTTGTAGCTTTTTCAGAAGTAGTCTGTCTCTGATGTCTTTTCCAATAAACTAGATCATCCATTTCTAGGTCAAAGTGTGAGCCAATTCTTTAAAATCAATAAATTAACCTCTCTATATATGCATTCATATTTTATTGGTACTGTTTCTTTGGAAAACCCTGACTAATACAGAATTTGGAACCAATAGTAATTCTAGAGAAACAATCTTAAGGATGAATTTTCTGAATTAATTTTCTGAAATTGGTTCTGTAAACTGATTAGATTTAAAGGCACTAGTGACTCTATTTTTACTAATAAAGAGAGCACTGATAGTCAATTGTATTGTGTGGCAATAGAGATATGCAAAATATCTCACTGGATACTTCTACTTAAATACTTATGAGTAAAGGTTTTACGGAGCTGTATATGTTCTGAATCAGCATCCAATATATGGCGCTGATTCTCCCATAATGCAGGATTCACAGGTCCAGGAATCAGTGAGTGGAAATGGAAGTGGCACTACTGAATATTACCCATACTGATCTACTAACAAATATTTGCTCCCTGTTCCCATTACCTTACTCTCTAGAGGTTTTATCTGCAGAGCGAGGAGTGTTTTCACCAAAAGACATTGGATTGGAAATCAAGACTTCTAACATCTACCCACTTTGGGCTGCGTATGCATCTGAATCAACAGGCAAAGAAGAGAGTTACTGTGCTGGGGATGGGGGATGGGAGAGAGGCTTGATCCTGACTACCAAGAGGAATTTGGATTACTACTCCTCAATGGAGGTAAGGAAGGGTATGTTTGGAGTACAGAAGATCCCCCAGGGTGTCTCTTAGTATTGCCATGTGCGGAATATACCAATATTTATAAAGCGAATGTATTTCACACTTTCAGGTTTAGCCTAACTTCTTAAAAATATATATAGAAATGTTAACCTTGCAAAAGACAGGAAACTTTCCTCAGTATAGGGTCTCTGATGTGGATGGAAAGTTGTGGCACAGCAAAGTTGCTGGCTCAAGGACAAACAAGTTACTGATTGATATGTAAAGATACTGGGAAATTGCTATGGGGGAAAACAGTGTTTGCTAAAAATCAAGCTTTTGTTGGTGGATTGACTTAACCTTTTGCAAACTGCATTATGGAACGTCACCTTGCTTATTTCAATGATGTTACTAGCTCTCCATTTGTTAGCTATCATTCTGATGATATTCTTGTGTCTTTGTAATGGTTATATCAACGGAATTTTCTTGTAAAACTTCCTTGTCTTTACAGTAAAAGGGAGAGGTTAACTTTGGAGGCAGCTGCCACTTTCAGTTTTGCTCCTCCTAATGGAGAAATTATTGAAGTGCAGTCTGTCCAGGCCTCAATGCATACATAGTGCTTGAGTATTCATGTAATTCTTTTCTTCATATCCATTAAACAGGGAAAAGAGGTGTAACAGCCATGCCCTGTGAAGAAAGTTACCTAAAATCTACAACACCCCAATTCAGGTAACACTACTGTGACCCAGATCCTTCAAGAATGAAGGATTGGGTTACTACTCCAGGTGAGGTGCTTATTGAGGGCAAAGGAAATACCAAACGGGCAGTGGAAGAAGATAGTTATAAATACCAGCTATGAGCACATAACAAGTTACAGAAATGAGGGCTATTACTATTATGAGTATTTCCTTTTTAAATTTTGTTTGAATATGTGTATCAAATGTCTTTATTTTCTTCTCTCTCTTATCCTCATCATGTAAAATTTATTGACTACATTATAGTATTTAAGTATTGTTAACTTTGCATTACAATTTTTAAGTTACATGATATCAAGAAAAAGAGTGAACATCACTCAAAGTCTTTGCATCATGTTCTGGGAAAAAGGTTAATGTATTTTCAATTAAATGCAGTATAATTTTAGTTAGATAGAAGTATGACTTTGTTATTATCTTTATTTGGAGATTAAGAATGGTTTAAAGAGATGTGCATGTGCCGTACTGACAAGGGTTGGATTTGTGGCTGTTAATTTTACATGTCAACTTGGCTGGCTATGGTGCCCAGATGTTTGGTCAAACTGTGGTCTGGATTTTGCAGTGAAGGTATTTTGTTAGAAGTAAAGCAAATCACCCTCCTTAAAGTAAGCAGGCTTCATTTAATCAGTTGAATTCCTTAATAGAAAAAGATTGAGATTCCTCAAGGAAGAAGGAATTCTGCTTCCAGACAACCTTTGGACTCCAGAAGGCAACATCAACTCCTCCCTGGGTCTCAGGATGCCAGACCATCCTGTATCATGTAATCACATGAGCCAAATCCTTAAAAACTCTCTCTTTTTCTACACATGCACATACACATGCAATTGATTTCCTCCAAACATTTATGAAATAATTTACCTCCTTTCTCACAAATGGATTAGAAGTGGGTGACATTTCTATTTTTTAATCTAATGTACAAGTTGAGTTATAGAATCCAAATAACTGTGTTTTCACTTAGACAAAGGTATTACTTATTGATAACTAATGCTCTATTTTATACAATCTACACATAAATAAAAAGCTAAAAGTAAAATAAATAAACTATGAAAAGTCTCTGACTATACAGTGTGTTAGATTATTCAGTGTACCAGATTTTCTGATTTTCCACAGAAGTTCAGAATGTAGGATGGAAATAATACTGGTAAATTAGGTGGGAGGAAACAGGGTAAGAGTAGTTGTTGAAGAGATAAAAGCTGCAAAAGATAAGAAGATAATAAGAAACTGAGGATGAAAAGACAGGGAAAAAGAAAGGTAAAGTAATAAAAAAGAGTTAAGCAATAAAAGAGACAATATGAAATGAAGAAGAAAACATACTGCACAACACTGTACCTGTCTCTAGACATTAAATCTCCTCACCCCTTACCTTTGGATTTGTGTTACTCTGACTCAACACCTAAGAATTCTTTTGCAACTTTCTATTATCAGTATTTATTCTCACAATAGCTGACCTGGGGATAGACTGCAAACAGGTTCCAATCTTTCAGTCTTTGCAATGTTGTCTTATGACTTTATCCAATGGTAATACACACACACACACACGCACACACACACGCTCTCACACACACACACACACACACACACACACACAAATCTGCAATATATAAACTAGTGCTGTCTGAATTACTTTTCCATTACAACAGTCTACACATGCGCACAGACAGATAGACACATACACAGAAACATACATAAGACTTCTCTTATGTAAACCCTAGCCCTCTTTTTATTCAGTGTCTTAGAGCATCTTAAGTATTTAGTCAGCTGAGCTGTTTGTTAGCATCACCACTCATAAGAAAATTTTATGTTATGTTATGATGAGAGAGAGACATCAGTTCCATAATCCCCTTATTTCTTCCTTGTATTTCTAGATGTATTCCGCTCAAACTGCTAGTGTCAAGGGTGTAATAGAAAATATTGTGCTGAAAAGGTGAATAAGAACACTGATGCTCAGTCAAATGCTTGTGACAGACACTATGCTCTTCCATACCTCATGGTCTATATATGCAATGTTTTGTGCTGAAAATGATGGTGATGGCTTACAAAGGGAAAAGGGAGAAGGAATAAAGGATTATAAAATATAATGTTTATTGAGTGCTTACTATAACTTAGTCAGGATGCTGACCACTTTACATATATCATTTTATTTAATACTTGCATTAGGTCAAAACTATCATTATCTGCAATTTACAATGAAGAAGTTGAAAATTAGGAGTAATAAATTATTCAGTGCAACATAAAAGCTGTGATTTATATCAATTTCTGTTCAATAACCTGGATATTAATCATTTAAATATCAACATAGACATGGGGGCTAAATTCTCAGAAATCTATCTCTGTAATCTACTGGTGTTCTGTTTTTACATCTTTGAAGAGATTGATTAAAGGTCCTTTTACTGGGATGTAAGAGGGACACTTTGCTCAAATAATGTGTTTAAGGGTTTAGTAAATAAAAACCAAATAGAGCTGATAGAATCTAACTTTTACATAGTCATATAACCAATGATATTTATTAAGCATTCCTCACAAAAAAAAAGCCAAGCAAAAATCATTGCCAAAGCACAGGTTCTGTAGTGAAAGACACTATTTGAAGTGCTTGGGAGCTCAGATGATGTTTATAATACTAGGTCTTGATAGATACCAGATAAGCTTTTTGCCACTAATCACTGGAAAGATGGTCACAACCAAATTCAAACTCACATTCTGTTTCACAATCTCAGTGTAATGAGACCACCTTTTGAGAAGTGTAACAGTAAAGTCACACAGAAGACAGTGATGGCTTGGCGTGGGTCACATGCCCGTCTCTGAGACAACTACCTCAGCCAGGAAGATACAGTGAACAGAATGGCCTCTGCTGGCCTACTTATTCACCACTCTGGTAAGGCACCATATTTATATGATACAATTACAAGACTCCTCAAAATGGATTCTCCACAAGAAAAGGGAGTTCTATTATGAGAAGAAGGAGAAAGGACAGCTTTAGACAACAACAAAATCTGGTTCTCCTCTAGGTTGCACATGAGATAGGCTCTTTCACCAACATCGTTTTTATTTTTTTTATTTTTTTTAATTTTAGGATTCATTTTACCTCAAGTTTAGTCCTTTACTCCATCATCTTTTTCCTTATTTGACTGTGTGTCCTCTGGCCATGACTATGGTGCATAGAGCTAGAAGTTAATGATGCCACTCATTGGCACAGAAATAGATCGTGGTTTTTGAGAGGTGGGCAGAGGGTAAGGGTGGAAGTTGCAGGGTGCCTAAGAGTTTAGTGTACATTTGTACACTAAATGTATACATTTAGTATACATTTGTATAGTGTATTACATCTTACAAAGCAAAACTAGTCACCAAACCTAGTCAAAAGTTATATTAGACACATAGCATTCATATTTATTTGATAATAAGAAACATTATTAGTCCATTTCTGTTGCTTATAACAAAATACCTGGAAATGCATAATTGGTAAGAAAATGAATTTTATTGCTTACAGTTTCTGAGTCTGGGAAGTACAAAGACCAGGGAACACATCTGGTGAAGGTCTTTCTTGGTGGTGACTTCAGCAGTCCAGGGTATCACACTGAGAGATGGTGAAAGCAGAGAGAGAACTTATGCACTCTTCTTTTAAAGCCCTCAGAAACATGTCCATGACCAAAACCAAACCATTCACTATGGCAGAGTCCTCACAATCTAATCATCTTTTCAAAGGCCCACCTTTCAATTACCATAATAGGACTTCCCACCCTGTTAGCACTGTCATAGTGGAGACCAAACCTCTAATACATAAAACTTGGGGGACACAATTCAATCCATATGAGGTAGCATTGTGAGTTATTTTATTTTTAATTAAAATAAAACTATTTAAATATAATGCTTCACTTAGACACTAATGACATGATATTCCAGTTCTCATTTCCTGTTCAAATTTTTCTTCCTCCTTCCTCGAAGCAGTATATGTGGAAAGGTCAAAAATACCTTATCATCAGCATTACCCAGGACCAATTAAATTCCTTTCATAGCGAAGTGAAGTTAGAAGAAGATGACATTTAAATCCTACCTCCATTTATAATTCTTCAACATAAGAGCCAAACAGATTTACATCAAGTAAATAATATGTTTTGCTATAGTTTTTAATGTTTTATTTGCTAATAATGTTATTTATATTGGAAAACATCAGATAATTAAAAATAAATAATCACTCTAAATATTAAAACTCATTTTTAATGCATATTGCATAGTAGAAGTAGAGGAGATAATTTATTTGCTTAATGAATCACAGCATGCTAATTTTTAAATGATAAAAAACAAATAATATTTCTCTACTTTTCCTAAAGTCCTAAGAAAAAAATATTTTACAACTAAGTCATTCTATTTGAAAGCTTTTATAATTTGAGGAAAATAGTTCTAGAATATTTTAAAATCATTTTCGTTTTCCAATCAGCATACCAATCATTTTTAATTCAAATATAAAAAAAATAATATATTCTTTTAAATGTATACATTGTATTAGCATACATATTCCATAAAGGAGTACAAGTGGGCTTGTTTAAGAAGGACTGACCAGAATAGATTACTTCACAAAAAACAGAGGTGCTAGAAAGGACAACGATAACCCCCACTGCTGTCTCTCATGTGTTCCTAGTTCCGGAAACAAGAAAAAACTTACCCTCTCATTCTTGTTCCAGGGTACAGTTTCAGAAAGAGTTCCATCCAGGGTAGCTCAGAATTTTTCCCTGATGAAGGTTTTAGGACAAGACAGAAAGCTCCAATTAACCTAAGATACCAAAGGCTGCCAGTTCAAGAAAACAATTTGTTTCTCAACTTGGGCATAAATTTATCTTAAGAATAGGACATAATGAATATCCTAAGGCATTTGAAAGAATTCGTAGAGCTTGTGCCTTCCCTAAGAGATATAAAGATACAGACAAAATTCGCCTGGGGGGAAGAAAAAGATTGAAAAGTAAAGCTTTACTGCAATAAAAATTCAGAATTTGTAAGAAATCACTTCTGACAATAAGAAATAAAATTAATACATCACCCAGTATAGTATGATTTTATGTAGATATTAAACACTGATATAACATGTTATTTATGATAATTTTAAATTATTTGAATAGATTATCAGTAAGTAATTTACAGCTGTTCTGGAATAGTGGCATGTGAAAATACCTCAGCAAATTTTTGCCTGGAGATATGTCAACAAAGTTCTGTGTTTATTAGGAATATGTTTACAAAAAAAAAAAATTACTAGTTAATATGCATACACATTTTATGTTAGAAGTCTGGAAACTTCATCTCATGGTAATAACATTGATCTCTTAGTTATTGCCACATCATCTCTCTCCACCCAAGTTTCTTTTTTTCTTTTTTTTTTTATTTGGCAGCACCAGTACAGAGATCAAACTCTGGACCTTGGTGTTATCAACACTATGTTCTAACTAACTGAACTAACTGGCCAGTCCCAAGGTTTTTGTTTGTTTGTTTTGTTTTGTTTTGTTTGACTTTAGCATATTCCATAGTGGACAAAAGAACTCTTGAAAAAATCATTTTCTGTCTTTTTCACCTCTTTTTTAAATCACTATTATTATGCCCAAATGCCTTTCATTTCTTTTCAGGGAATCCAAAGTCAATAGCCCTGTCAAAAGTCAATATCTCTATCAAACTCTCAGTGTTACTGTGTATTTATCTTAAAGCTTTCAGATAAAGAGGGGAGCAGAAGTGGAGAGTTCCTTGTTAGAAGGAGGTTGAGATCCTGTTTTGCAAAATTATAATGACTTTAAAATCAAGACAGACAATTTGTGGGTTTGGGCTGCAATGCTCAGGAGTATTTTTAATTTGTCTTATGAAGTGGCATATTTCATATTTATGTTACTGGTATACATTTCTTGTTGGTAAATAAGCATAAGGGTTAGAATTAAATCTTTTCAGAAGATCCAGGAATATTGCATATCTGGAATGGCACAACCAACTAACTCATTTGCAGTTATGTCTGCAAAGGATGGATGGATAGACAGACAGACAGACAGACAGACAGACAGATAGATAGATAGATAGATAGATAGATAGATAGATAGATAGATAGATAGGTAGATATAAAAAAAAACACAATAATGTTTGGTGAACCAAACTGTGTTATGAACCCAAACTTCAGACATTCAATGCGGAACTTTTGTTACCTGGGCTGCATGGACTACACGGCATAGCCCTTGAACAAGGATGGGGGTAGTCTAACTCCCAAGCTGAACCAGCAAGTATCTGTTGTTTTTCTTAAACCCATTTCCAAATCTGAAAGCTCATTATTTCAGTGGTATGAAAAGCCAAGTTCACTAGCCTCAAGGAAATGGAGAGAGAAAGGCACATGCAAATGTCAGTGTTCTATATAACTTTTATAGTTGCTCTCACCTGGCTTTTCTTTTGTCTGTGGTTTCCATTAAGATCTCCTTTTTTTTTTTTTTTCCTGTAATACTTTACAAACTGTATCTTAATCTAGAAAGCAACATTATGTCTTGAATTACAAAAATTATTGAAAAATTCAATTCCAGGTTTGGATCAGATTTTTATTTTATCCCTTAGGACCAAAGGTCTTTCCTGTTTCTTCAATACTTTGATCATGTTTATCCTAATGGTAGCTATAGTGTAAAGGATCACATCTTCACAGAATAGTTCCCCAAGCAGGGCAAAAGGTGATGAGTGAAAAGAAGAAAGATACTTTTCTGTGCTTCTTTTTATTAAAAAGAAAAAAATAATTCCCATATTTACCTAGCTCATCAGACTTCTTTATGCATTTCATTGATCAAGTCTGGGTCATATGTCACAGACTGAAATAAAAGAAAAATATTTCTCTAGTTGGGTTGGACCAATCACAACACAACTTCTGGGACTGGAAGAAATATTATGACTGTTCCAGTCATGGATTTGATAACAGGGAAAAAACAAACAAACAACAACAACAACAACAAAAAACTGTTAGGCAGATAATCTATCAGAGGACTATCATCATAAAGATGTAGATAAAAAAAAAAATATCATATATGAGGAAACAGAGACAGATGCAGCTTATGACCTTCTGATTCGTCCAGCCACATAGAAGCAAAGAGAAGAGAGAAACCAAATGTATAAGAACTGAGGCTATTATAAACTTTAAAATGGACACATATAGAAAGAGTGGTCCATGGCACTTGTTGAAGCCCCAGGACAGCACCCATGGCCCCAGGCTTGAAGTCCACCTCAGCTGCAGGCTGAAACCAATTACAAGGCCAGCCCCCCCAAAATAAGGGTCTACACTGGTCCCCATAGTCCCAGGCTTTAGGCTGGCACCTACAGACACAGCTGCCCCCCCAAACCTATAGGTTTGCCTAACACCAGGTCGGCCCCCATGGCCCCATGCTCCGGTGGACACAGGGTCAAGGCCCACTCCAGCTTACCCAGGGTCTGAGCTTGCCCAATAGACCCTGGCATCAGACCAATCCCAATGGACCCAAGTTTCAGCACAACTCCCAGACTCAGGCTCTAGACCAGTCCCTGTAGCCCTGGAATGTAGGCCCATCCCTGCAGATACAGCCTCCTGGCCTGCCCCAGTTCCAGGTTAGCTTTGGTGTCCCACAGACTCTAGGCAAGCCCTACAGACCTACCCTCCAGGCCAGCACCTGCATATCCAGCCTTCAGGCTAGCCCTGTGCATCTAGACTTCAGGCTGGCCCACATGGATCTAGGTACCAAGTCAGGACTTACAAACCCAAATTTCAGACCAGCCTGTACAGACACAGACTCAAGACTTACCAAAACAATAAGCCTGCCTCAGGACCAAGGCTAGTCCTCATGACCCCAGAATTCAGGAAATTCAGGGTTCAGTCCTGCCCAAGAGACACCAGCACAAGGCTGACCCCAACAGATCCAGGAACCAGGCCAGTCTTTGTGAACTTAAGATGTAGACCTTCTTCAGCGGACCCAGGATTCAGGCATGATCTCACATTTCTGAGCACTCAGCCAGTCCCTATGATTTTAGGCTACAGCCTGCCCAAGTGCTGACCCAGGCACAAAGTCAGCCTTACCTGAGGACTCCAGTAGCAAGTAGGCAAACAAACCACACTAGATGGCTTACACAGAATCTACGGACAGGCTGACTATTGGAGGGCTTTCCCTGTCAAAGCCAGTCTGTGAAGACTAAAATAGGTGCCTACTTCATCAAATGTGCAGGCATCAGTGCACGGGCAAAAAGATCATAAATAATCAAGAAAACATGACAGCATGAAAGAACAAACTGAAGTATAAGTTACTAACCCTAAAGAAATGAAAATCTATGGATTGCCTGACCAAGATCTCACACCACTATCTTAAATAATCTCAGCAAACTGCAAGAGAAGACAGACAACTAAGCAACAATAGAAAAAAAAAAAAGTATGAATGCAATAAGATGTTCAAACAAAGAAGTAAAAACCATAAAGAGAACCAAACAAATCTTGGAGCTGAAGAACCAAATGACTGAACTGAAAAATTCTATAGAGAACATCAATTTTAGTATATGTGCTGCCGAAGCGAGCACGATATAGAGAACATCAAAAGCAGACTTGATCAAGCAGAAGACTTTATGAGCTCAAAGGCAGGTTATTTGAAATTGCCAGTCAGAGGAACAAAAAGAAAAAAGAGTTAAAAAGAGGGAATAAAACCTTCAAGACTAAAAGAATGTAATCAAGTAAATGAATATATGCATCATGAAGATCTCAGAAGGAGCTGAGAAATAGAAAGAGGTAGAAAGCTAATTTAAAAAAAAATAATGACAGAATAAATTCCAAATCTGAAGAATGAAGTGAATACAGAGATCCAAAAAGTCCAAATAACCCCAAATAGATTAAATATAAGTAGAAGTTTAGTGAGACACATTACAATCGATTTCTCAAAAGTCAAAGACAAAAAGAATTTTGAAAGCAGGAAGAGAAAAGCAACTCATCACATGCAAGCAAACATCTAAAGGCCATTAGAGGATTTCTTAGCAGAAGGCTGCAGGCCAGAAAAAAACAAGATGATATATTTGAAGTATAGTAGTCCCCACTTATCTGAGAGGAATATGTTCCAACATCCCCAGTGAATGTCTGAAACCAAGGTTAGTACTAAACTCTACACATATTATGTTTTTTCTTATACATAAATACTTATCATAAAGTATAATTTATAAATTAGGCACAGTAAGAGATTAACAACATCTAATAGCAGAATAGAAAACTATAACAATATACTATAATGAAAGTTATGTGAATGTGGTTTCTTGCTCTCTCTTTCTCAAAATACCTTATTGTACTATACCACAGTAACTGAAACTGGAAAAAGTATAATTACAAATAAAAGGGGACAACTATACTGAAAAAAAAAAAACAACAAAAAACTGCCAATCAAGAATACAAAAACTGCAATGCCTCCTTTCAGAAATGAAAAAATATAATTAGTTTCCCATACAAACAGAAGTTGTGGAAGTTCATCACAGCTAGATCTGCTTTACAAGAAACTCTAAAGGGAGTTTTGAAGTTGAAGTAAAAGGACACTAACAAAATAAAAAGTGTGAAACTCACTGTAAAGGTAAGACTATAGTCAATCTCAGAATTCTATAATACCATAATCACTTTTAACTCTAATATTAAAGTAAAAAGGCAAAAATCTTTTAATTCTAATATAAAAATTAAACATAAAAGTTAAAAATAATTATAGCTTCAATAACTTGTTAATAGATACATGATATCTATTAAGATGTAAATTGTGACGTCAAAAACAAAAAATTAAATGAAAGAGAAGTTAGAGATTTTGCATACAATCAAAGTTAAGTTTTTAGTAGCTTAAAATATATTGTTATAAATATAAGAAGTTTTACGTAAGCCTTGTGGTAATTATAAAGAAAAAAAATTGTAGTAGGTTTGCAAAAGATAAAGAGAAAAAAAATCAAAGCACACCCCTACAAAAATCATCAAATGAAAAAGGAAAACGACAAGAGAGAGAAAAAAAATGGAACAGAGTAACTACAAAAAAGTCAAAAAACAATTAACAAAATGGCAACAGTAAGTTCTTAACTACCAATGGTTACTTTAAATGTGAATGGATTAAATTTTCCAATCAAAAGACATACAGTGGCTAAGTGGATTTTTTTTTATAAAGATCCAATTATTTGCTATCTACAAGAGATTCACTTTAGTTTTGAGGACACACAATAAGAAAGTGAAGGAATAAAAAAAGATATGTGTGCAGATGGTAAAATTTTTTTTTTTTAAAGTGGGAATGGTTGTGCTTATACAAACAAAATAAAATATAAGTCAAAACTGTCATAAGAGAGAAATAATGTAATTATATAATAATAAAAGTGTCAGTTCATTAAAAGGGCAAAGATGTAAATATATATGCATTCAATAATTATATAAAGCAAATATTACCAGAATTGAAGGATGAAATAGACAGTGATACAAGAAGTATAGTGGATTTCAATACTTCACTTTCAATTATACTTCACCCAGACAGAAAATCAATAAGGGAACAACAGACTTGAACAGTTCAATAGATGAAAAATACCTAACAGACATATACAGAACATTCTGTCCAACATCAGTAGAATACACATTATTTTCAAGTACACACAAAACATTCTCCAGGAGAGATCATATACTAGGCAACAAAACTAGTCATAACAAATTTTAAAATTTTATAATTATATTAAGTATTTTTTCTGATTACAATGATATGAAACCAACCACAAGTCAATAAGAGAAGAAAATCTGGAAATTTTACAAATATGTGGAAATTAAACAAAACACTCCTGAATAACTAATAGGTCTAAGAAGAAATCAAAACGGAACAAAAATGGAAACACAAAATGCATCAAAAGTAGTTCAAAGGGAGAAATTTCTATTAATAAACACCTATGTTAAGAAGAAAGGGAGATTTCAAATAAACAACAAAACTTTATATGTCAAAAAACTAAAAAAAGAACAAACCAACCAAGCCAAAATATATCAAAACGATGAAAATAATAAACATCAGGGAAGATATAAATGAAATAGACTAGAAAACCATAGAAAAGATTGTGTTTTTTTTTTAAAAAAGGTAAAATTGACAAACCATTAAATAAACTAGGGAAAAAATAGGAAATACTCAGATAAGTAAAAAATGTAAATTAAATAGGAGATGTTGCAACTGATACCACAGAAACAGAAAACATCGTAAGAGACTACTATGTACAATTACATGCAAAAAAAAAAAAATGATAACAGTAGAAATGGATAAATTCCTGGAAACATATAACCTACCAAGACTGGATCATAAAGAAATAGAAAGTTTGAATAGAGAATAATGAGTAAGGAGATTAATAATCAAAAGCCTCTCCAAAATGAAAAGCCCCAGGATCTGATGGCTTCCCTGGTGAATTCTACCAAACATTTAAGGAAGAATTAATATCAATTCTTTTCAAATTCATCCAAAAATGTAAAGAAAAAAAAAACTTTCAAACACTTTAGATGTGGTCAGCATTACAATGATACCAAAGCCAGACAAAGACACTACCAGAGAAGAAAATTACAAGCCTATAAACGTGATGAACCTAGGATGCAAAAATCTTCAACAAAATGCTAGCAAACAGAACTGAACATCATAGCAAAATGATAACACACCATAATCAAGTGGGATTTACTCCTGAGGCATAAGGATGTTTCAACATATGCAAATCAATCAGTGTGGTACACCTATTAACAGAAAGAAGGATAACAATTACATGATCATCTCGATAGATGGCAGAAAAAGCATTTGACAAAATTCAATATCCAATAATTACAAAACTCTCAATAAGATAGGGATAGAAAGAATGTACCTCAACACAGTAAGGTCATATATGACTAGCACACAGCTAACATCATACTCAACATGACTACAACAAGTATGCTCATTCTCACTACTTAAACTCAATATAGTCTGGAAGTCCTAGCCAGGACAATTAGGCAAGAAAAAAAATAAAAGCTATCTAAATTGTAAAAAAAAAAAAAAAAAAAAAAAAAGTGAAATTGTCTCTACAGATGACATGATCTTATATATAGAAAACCCTAAACACTCAACCAAATAACTGTTAGAACTAATAAACAAATTCCACAAAGCTGAAGGATACAAAATAAACATACAAAATTCAGTAGTCTTTCTATACACTAAAAACCACCTATGTAAAAAAGGAATTTTTAAAATCCCATTTAGTATAGCTTTGAAGAAAAATAAAATACTTATAAATTAATTTATCCAAGGAGGTGAAAATCTGTACACTGAAAACTATAAAATATTGATGAAAGAAATTGAAGAAGCCAAAAATAAATGGAAAGATATTTCATGTTCATGGTATGTAAAAGTTAACTTTATGATATTCAAAGCAATCTATAGATTCAATGCAATCCCTATGAAAATTCCAGTGACGTTTTTCACAGAAATAGAAAAAGCAATTCTAAAATTCACATGGAACCGCAAAAGACCTCAAATAGCCAGTGCAATCCTGAGCAAAAAGAACAAAGCTGGAGGCATCGTGCTACCTGATTTCAAGGTATATTATAAACCTGTAGCAATCAAAATTGTATTTCACTAGCTTAAAAGCAGACATATACATCAATGGGACTGAATAAACAGCTCTGAAATAAATCCATAAAGTTACAGTTAAGTGATCTTTGACAAAGTCCTAAGAACACAAATTTGTGGAAAGGGCAGTCTCTTAAATAAATGGTGTTGGGAAAACTGGATATCTGCTTGTAGAAGAATGAAATTGGACCCTTATCTCACACCATCTACAAAAGTGAACTAAAAATTGATTAAACACTTATGTGTCATACCTGAAAGCAAGAAACTACTAGAAGAAAACATAAGTAAAAAGCTTCTGAAATATGTCTAGACATGACATTTTGGATATGATCTCAAAAACATAGTCAACAAAAGGAAAAGCAGACAAATGAGTTTACATCAAACTAACAAGCTTCTGCATAGTAAAGGAAATAATCAATAGAGTGAAAAGACAACCCACAGAACGAGCAAGCACATACTTGGTAAGGAGTTAATATCCAAAATATATAAGGAACTCAAAGAACTAAATGCAAATATACCGAAGTAACTCAATTAGAAAATGGGCAAGGGACCTTTGTAGACACTTCTCAGAAGAAGACATACAAATGGCCACAGGTATAAGAAAAAAATGTTCCACATCACTGATCATCAGGAAAATGAAACCTAAAACCATAGTGAGATATTACCCCACACCTGTTAGAATGGCTATTACTAAAAATAAATAAATAAATAAATAAATAAATAGCTCAATTTAACCATTCCAATTGTACACATATTTTAAAACAACATGCATAATTAATATATACATTTTACATTTGTAAATTTGAAATAAATAAATAATAAATACAAATAGAGTTTCAAAGATAAGAGAATGTGAGTTGATGAGAATGTGGATAAGAGACCCTTGTATGGTGTTGGTGGAAATGATAGAACTACTATATAGTCCAGCAAGTCCATTTTTGATATATATCCAAAGGAAATGAATGTCAAGGAGATATGTGCACTCCAATGTTCATTGCAGCATTATTCACAATAGCCAAGATATGAAATCAACCTAAGTATCCACCAATGGATGAGTAGATAAGGAAAAATGTGTGTGTGTGTGTGTGTGTGTGTGTGTGTGTGTGTGTGTGTGTGTGTACACATGCGTATACACACAGTGGAATATTACTCAGCCCTAAAAGAAGAAAATCTTGTCATTTGCAACAACATGCATGAACCTGGAGGACATTTTGCTAAGGGAAATAAGCTGGACACAGAGAGAAGAGTACTAGATGATCTCATTTACATGTGAAATCGAAAAATGTTGACTCACAGAAGCAGAGAGTAGAATGAAGTTTGTCAGGGGCTGAGGTGGACAGGAGGATATGGGCCACTGTTGGTCAAAGGGTACAAACTTTCAGTTAGACAGGATGAATAATTTCTGGAGATCTTTTACATAGCATGATGACTATATTTAATAATAATATATTGTATGCATGAAATTGTTGAGAGTAGATTGAATTGTTAATAGAGTAGATATCAAATGTCCTCATCACACACAAAAAAATGAATATCTGAGATGTAGTATATGCTAGTTAGCTTAATTTAATCATTTCACAAAGTATACATGTATCAATACATCATGTACATCATAAATATATATAATTTTAATTTTTTATTATGCCTTACTAAAACTGAGAAATAAAAAATCCAGTAAAATAGTGAATATAAATAGACGAAGAAAAATAATAAAGATAGGATAGGAAATCAATGGAATGTAGACAAGCAATAGAAAATATCAATGAAGCCAATAGCTGAAAAATGTTTTGATAGAACATTAGCTAAAGTAAACAAAAGAGAAAGAGCAAGAGGAAGAAACACATTACTGATATGGTAAACAATATGTATGAATCTAAAAAACATACTGAACAGAAGAAGCTACATACAAGAAGAGTGCTTAGTGTGTGATTCTGTTCGAATAAAATTTTAGAACAAGCAAAAAGGTCTTACAGTTATAGAACCTAGAACAGTAGTTTCCTCTCAGGATTGGATTGTGCATGCAATGGGCATGAGGTAATTTACCAGACTGCTGTAAATGTTCAATACATTTCATTCATGTGTGTGTTTATATGGGTGCTATCTTCCAAAAACTCATCGAATTGTACTCTCACTACACGTGTGTTTTACATTATTAAATTACATAACAATTAAAAACAAAATAAATGTGACCATTGTAATCACTAACCTGATTCAGTTCCGGTCACTTATGGGTATGGCTTCTACAGTCTGCTATCCATGCCACAAGTGGCACTCAGCTATAAATGAACACTTTCCATGGAACTGAACCACCATGAGGATTAAATGCTGGTTTCTGCAGAGCTATTAGACCCTGTTTGTGAAAATTTACCCCTTTGATATTGGCAGCTGCTCAAACCAAGCTCAAGTTTACCACATTCCTTTGGACACAGAAACTGGATTTCCCAGCTGCCCAAAGTTAAGCCCTGTACAATCCAGTCAATTTTGTCAACATTCATTTTCATTGGTTTTAATTTCATCTCCTCTCCACAGGCTGATATGTAAATTGTCTAAACACTTCTCAGATCTAAGTCCATTTACATACTTGATAGTAGTATAATGTGATCAAGGTATTTTCTAAAAATTTAATTTATGACTTTGTTATAAGTCATAGTGAAGAGAAGCAGTAAGGTACTAGCCATATCAAAATTATCTAGAATCTCAGGGGACTAAGAAGCACTTCAAAACTCTACAGCTTAAATAACACTTGTAAAAGTAACACATCAACCAACTTCCTATGAGTTTTTTCAGGTGATAAATTGTGCTTGCCCAGTGATATTTTGCACACTTTAAAGTAATAATAGCTTCTATGAAGACAGTGAAAGAAATAATCCTCCAGACTGGAAACAGAGGTGACATCCCAGGAACAATATATTATTTGTTGATCAATGATAAATCTTTGTCATGATTCATAAATCACCCTTGCAAATAATAAAAATAGTTTTCAGTAGCCTTTTGAACCTTTTAGATCTCATTCTACATTATCTCTTTTGACCCTCATAACAATCCTAAAATGTAAGATGTCAGCTATCCCCTTCGTTGTTCTATTGAGTAAATGGAAACAAACAGCCTTGAAGTAACATTACACAGCAAGTCAGAGGCATCCAAGGGAAAGTCCTGAGCCTTCAAATTCCTAACCCAATACTCTTTCATTCAGACCAGAGAGCACAAAACCACACACCCTTAGGATATACTGCCCTGCAGGCATTTTTCTGGCTCACACAGTTTTAACATACACTTTTAAATTATGTGAGAAAATTTACATATTTGGAGGTTTCACTTAAAAATCTTAATTTCAGCCCCTCTTAAATAATTAAATTATCTGGGAATACACACTCTTTTACATACTAAAAGTTAGTTAAGCAGTATAGTGATCGCTCATTTAGTGAGCTTACATACTAAGCAATTTGCTGAAGATCCCATTAACCAGCCCATCTCTTTACTCTCACATACAATCAACTCAAATCTTGTGGGTATGTACATTTTTGTATCCTGCATTAGATTATGTAACCCTTCAGTGAACTAACCTCATGACTCAGCTTTGTCTCTTTTCTTTATCATACTCCATCTTTAGAATGCTTACTTTCAAGAAATAGCCTAGAAGAATCACCTTCAAAAGCCATGGGTCACTTGGCTCTGTCTCTGCTACTCATCATAATTATTGCTCAGAATCATCTTTATCCATAGAGCCTATGTGATTATCCCAGTCTAAAATGACCAGACCTCTTTAGAAGTCCAAGATACTTACTTCAGAATTTACTCTTGTTTACTCATGCTTGATATACATGCAAATGCACTTTGTAATCATAGTATTTTTCATTAAATATTTAATTTTTAAATTACTCAAATAAAAACCCTTTGAACTAGACATTTATATCCATAATATCCTTTTATTTGAGGGTTGTAATTTGCAAACACAAAAATAAAGTCCCTGAGGTGCCAGGAAACTGGCCATGAAGAAATGCCTCTTCCCTGTTACCCTACTATTTTATGTGGTTAATCCCAGTGTTCATGAAAGAAACCTGACCAGGACAGGTCATTACTAAAGATGAGCACATTCTCTTCATTTTTGAAAACAACACAGCTTCACTCCTGAATGACAAATGCGTAGAAAATCTGTTAAAATTTTCACTGAGAAAATCCCTATGTCAGAACTAGAATATAGCTTTGGATAGCAAATCTAAACTATTGTTAAGACAATGAAGTAATCAGACAATTGGGAGCAGGCCCACTTTCCTTGCACTGTAAAATAGATAGATTGAGGTAGTTAGAATTTTGAATAGAAATGGCAAAGGGATTGTAAATTAGATGTCCCAGAAAAAATAGCATGATGACTTATCTTCATTCTCTCTTTGGTATTTCTCACTTTCCCTAACTCTCCTTTCTCTTTGGTTCTATTCATAATTCATCTGGATAAAGCAATCTTTCTATGTAAGTAATTTTTTTTTCCTTCTTAAGTTCCATATCTGTGTCTGGTGAGTTAGTAAGTAGGTCACTTCTACCAATTCTGTTTCTGAATCAGCTGAAGGCCCAGAGGCTCACTTTCAACCTCAGAAGATGATAATGTCCAGATCTCTCAGAGAGTACGTGCTGTATACCTCTTAAATTTTAAAGACCAAACATACCACGCCTTGCCTGCATAATCCTATCTCTCCAGAGCTCTCACATACTCACTTCTTTGCCTCCTCAGAACACCTGTGCCTTGACCCATCTCCTTTTATTTCAGTTTATCAGCCCCCTCCTTCGAGGTTCTCTTCCTGTCCTATTCAGCATGGATCCCATGATCAGTAGCCTTGATTTCATTCCCACAAGCAGAGTTATCTTCTCACCCTTCAAGCACACTGCCCTTCATACTCCCACCTCTGTCACAATCCAGCTGTAAATCTTCTTGCTTCCTAGGCTACTGAGCACCTTGGAGTAAAACAGCCATGTAACTTTTTAGATTAATGAAATTGATGGTTTCCAGTTTCAGCTGGATTATCTGTGTCACTCTACAGACATTTCCTTTGTGTGCTTGTTTGCCTTCCATCATTCCTCTTCTAATTCCCTGAGCACCTACTGCGAATCTGTATCACCTCCCTCAAGCTCACTCCTTGTACCTGCACCTTTGGTTCCCTGAACAGAGGGCATCGTCTCTTAGTTTCCAGAGAAAGATGGAGGATCTGGCTAATTTCCCTCAGCTTTAACACTTCATATCTTAATTCTCTTGTTTGCTTCCTGCTTTTATTCATTTTAAACATGTGTGTGTGTGTGTGTGTGTGTGTGTGTGTACACATGTTTACACCTAATTTTCAGGATTTATCAGAATATTAAAAAAATATATGCCAAGGATCCGTTTCTTATTATAAGTTATGCTAATAATTTTTAAAACTAACTTGGGAATTGCTTTTATTTGGACTCAAGTCTGCACAAGCAATGAACACTAAAACTGTGTGTACGTTTTGATTCCGTGTAAAATATACATGCTTCCTCACTCTTTTTCAGAGCAAATAATAACTTACTGTGACCCTTCAAAAATCAGCTCACTTTTTTCATTGTGTTCTTTCCAAGGTATTTTATTATACAGACTTAGATTCAAAGACATTTAGGAGATATGTGGAAGGAGATCACAGAGTCTGTGGACTCCCTGAATCTGAGTGTACCATTTTGGGGGATGTGATTTTTTAAAAATAAAATTTATTGATGTCTAACTTATATACATTAAAATAATGTTTGATTAAAAAAAAGTGCCAGTGTAATTACAAACCAATCAATATGTAAAACATTTTTACCCCTCCAGAAAGTTTACTTTATTTCTTTACAGTTATCTCAATGCCTGGCTCCAGGTAACCACTGATCTATTTTCTGTCATTATAGCTTAGTTTTGGCTGTTTCATATAAGTACAATCATACAATATGCATCCTTTTATAACTAGTTTATTTTACTTAGCATGTTTTTGAGATTCATTTGCACTGCTGTACCAATGATTACTTTCCTTTTTGTTGCTGAATAGTATTCGCCTGAATAGATATATGTATATGTGACTTTTTGTAGAGAACATGTTCATAATTTTTCATCAGATCCTTTGAAAGTTATGTTATTCCAAAATATAATAATCATTGCTCTAGGTAAAGCTCACAGATCCCCTCACCTGTTTCATCTGTAGGGAAGACCTCTGTTATGGATCAGCAACAAAATGATGTCCTCTGAAATGCATGTAGTCCATTGCCCTAGGTACTGGAGTTTTAAACTGCAAAAGCAGTTTGTAAAAATAACTGGATGGGACATCTATTTGTCTCATTTTCCTTTTTCTCTTGTATGTCTCTATCTTTTTTAGCTCACTTGGGACGCAGACTCTCATTTCGAAGGCCATTTCCTCCTCCAAACTATAAAAGGTCAATTAGAATCAAAGTAAGGCCAGGAGCCAGGTTCTTAGAGTGGAGCAAGTTTCTTAAGCCTGTCTTTATTAACCTATAGAGATATATGGTGAGAAACATTCTTTAAAACTCATGGTGTACATTTTACCACATTAGAAAAGAATATAGAAAAGATATTCAAGGCCATCAGCTTAATTTTCAATTAAGAATATATCAGACTAGAATATTATCTGCAATAAACTCATCCTTTGAAGAGTTAGAGTGATGAGAATAGTGTTACCTGTTAATTGTCAGAGAACTGATAGTTTGAGAGAACTTAGTAATTGTGAGTAAGACCATGTATTGATACAACTAAAAATAAAAAACTGGAAATACTCTAAGATCATCAAGTCAAATGTTTCTTTCCAACCCATAAGAGATAGCATTGCCTTATGCACATAGAAGATATATATATATAAATAACAATAATTATCAATCAAAATTAGCCTTTTAGAATTTCCAAGATGCTAAAAATACATCTAAATATTTTTCCTCCTTTTCGTTCCCCCAAGCTTAAAAATTAAGCCTGAAAGAAATAGCCTGAAACTCTAAAGTCAGCAGCTTAGGAAATTTTTCATTTATTCTTTTAAATAATGAATGATTCCATAAAAAATTAGTGAGGCCATCTATATCTGCAAAAATAAAATTTAATAAAATAAAAACTAACCATCAACTGTTTAAGGTCTTACCTGTTCATCTCAACACTGAGAATGTTTGTTTTTAAAAATACTTATATATTTTTGTTGATATTCTTCTAAAGATTTATTTACTCTTTCATTTTTTATGTGATAAAGTTTTAAGAAACATATCTGTATATTTAAAGAGATAATTTAAATGGGGCCTTAGATTTTTTTCTATACATATGTTTATCTTTCTTTCTAAGTCTAAATTTTTATTATTAGACTCCATTTGATCTGCACTAGTTCAGATACCACCATATATGTCAATATCAGAAGTGAATAAGAAATATTTGTTGTTTAAAATTTCTATTTTCTACTAGAAATTGGTTAATCTAGATTTGAAGGTGAAATGGAGCTCTCATTATCCAGTGCCAGTACTACTAAAGATATGGTTGTATGAAGCATAAAACATGACGTACTTAGATTTTTCCTGAATAGTTTTTGCAGTATGATGAAATGATGTTGTGCAACTTCTGAAATATGAAGCTGTGAATGCTATTACATATCTGAAGTATGGTATCTGATACAGTTTCCCTGATTGTCAAACGCCAGTGTTATTTTCCAGCACACAAAAGATGTCCTGATTAGAATCATTGGCTCAGAGTTTTCAGGATGTTATAATTCTTAAAAACGAGAAAGGGTAATCATATTAATTTCAAATATTTGAATACTATGTATGGTAACTTCATTTAATAAATACCAATTGATGAGGAACCATATTAATATTCATTATTGACCACAAATATTCAAAATAAATTATCTGTTGAATTTTAGAAATAGTTTTCATGTTTTTTAAAAATTTTAGTTCATGAAGCATTTTTCATTTAGACAAAAGAAATAAAATGAAATATGATCCTGAATATTCAGGTGATCTTTCAATATTCAAATCAGTTAATTTTTACTTCCAAACAATAAACTCTCAACCTGGTTAACTCTATTTTTATTCAATCATAAATGTCTGTTCATTGTGCTTTTTTAATAACTTATATTTTTATCACCATCACCTTTCCCTGATTTAAATAGTTAAGAAATGCTTTTTAAATATATAAGGGGATCTTAAAATCTTTTCTATTGTCCCAATTTGTTTGAGAGTGCAAACCTGGGAACAATAGGTGACCAGTTTTTTCCATATTTCAAATAGAGACCTTGCTAAAGTGATAGAAATTTAGCTTATTCCTACCCCAGGTGGTATATAAAGAAAAGCAGGAGAAAAATTTGAAAAGAGGATTGTTAGAAAGAGAAGTATCTGAAGGCAATTACCTGTGTCTTGTCTTTTACTATTTCAAGTCAACTGACTTGGCACCTCTTCAGTCGTTATGTGTGTCTCAGTCTTTAAACAGCATAGGTACTGGCATCTGGCACCCTTTGGTGAAAATCTAAAGGCAAAAATATAGTTTGTCTGTTTCTAATGTTAGAACCTTGACCAATTTGCACTTCCACACTTTGGCTGGGTTATATATGTACATGATATGGAGTTTGTTTCAAGAGTCATCTAGAAGGAAATCTGGCCAAGAACTCTGCAATCCCTGATGAGTTGACTCCAGCAAGAGTTTTGGCAGGATCTCCCACTGGATGCAGTGTTGAGAGCCATCCTGCTATAGGGAACAGCATGGGAGCCTGAGGACTGATACCCGTTGTTCAGCAGTCTGAAAGTGGGTCCCATGTGTGTGGCACGGCTCCGTGGAATTTCCTGTTTGTTCAGCTTTGGTTGCTTGACAAGGCTTCCCAGAATTAGAAGACCTCACCTTTTGGCTTAGTATGGCTTTGGGAAATTCAGAGGGCCCTGGAGTTTCTCAAAGGACATGTTAAAAATACACCAAAATGATTTGGTTTATTTAAAGGGCATTGTCAGTACTAAAGGTGTTTTCGATGCATGTTTCCGGTATGGGTTGGCTCGATTTAATTTTGTTATTGATCTTTCCTATTAGTGATGAGTGCATTGACCCATTGTGGCGGTGGTCATGCTCTCATATGTGTGGAATGAAATTATTATGTTGGATTTCTATCCACAACTCCCAGGGAGGCAGTGGGTCCGAGTGCAGTGGTGTTTACAACTATTTGGTCACAACCAGTTACAGATTTCTTTGTTTTTCCCCATTCTAATAGTTTCATTTGATTTACCAAGAACGTGTTGTTTCCCTAGTAATAATAAGAATGATATAGTGTGTTTTTGTTAGTTTGAGTAGGATCATTTAACTTTTCACTTTGTCCCCTGTGCTTTCCCCAGAGTCTATTGCCAAGGAAATAAAAGGTTTCATTATAAAATAAATAAGTTAAATAGTAGAGAAACACAAACAAATTTTGATGTTAATAGGTTTTGTTTAAATCAGTTTGTAACACAAAATTTGTAACAATAACATAGAAATTTAATAGAGATTTATAGTTAAATTTTATAATATTCGTGTTATAAACATTGTGATTTTGATTATATATTAAAATGATCAATATAGAGCATAAGCAAAATTAAATTGTTAGCCATAACTAATCAATGTTATTAAAATTAAGAGTAGTACGTATAAGTAAGATTAAAAAGGGGTTAAATTGTAAGCTAAGAAGGTTAAGGTTTATGATTCAGACCAAAAGTCTGACATTTTAAAGCCAAGCATGTTGTTATTGTATAGTTTTCTGGCCACAAGCCACAGGCTTTGGGGTGAACTATTGATGCATGAGTAGATGTTTTTGTCAGAGCACAAGTGCTTTGGAACATTTTGACCTTTCCTTTTCAATAGAAATGAAATAAAAAATGTTTTGATTAAAGATAAATCATTATGTAGAGGATTAAGTAAAAAAATATAAATAAAACAAGATTTATGTGGTTGTGGTCCACACTTGCACTAGACATCTGTGGTCCGTGTCTTTCTTTTTTCACCAAATCCACACTACCTATTTGGGTCCAACGAATCCTGCAGAGCTGGTCTCTGGCAATGCAGGGTTTGAAGAGTGACTCCTAAACTGTGAGCCATCACCCATTTAGGGAACAGTGCAATATTGAAAGTCATTCATCTGCAAAGTACCAACCGAAATGTCCTGTGGATTTCAAGGTAGTATATGAAATTGCCAGAAAGAGGTTCCAGAAGCTAGAGAATGATATCACCAATTACATAAAACTTTGCAATTTTTCTTTAATACCCACCCCATTTCCCACACTGTCATCCATCAAGTCTTGAGCTTCTCTAGGGAAGAAAAACATATTAAATTAAATGAGAGGTATAATTTTTGAAATTATTAAAAAACAAAATTGTTTCTTATTATCTAAAGGAGAACAAAAAAATTCTGGGATTTGCCTAAAATAGTGTCCAAGTATAGGGCAAGGAGATCTGACAGCATCTTTTTAAGCCACTGATAAAAAGGAATAAAACTACTTTCTGCATTGCATCACCCAATTCATTCAATAATTTTATTATGAATAGAACAAGACCAGTAGGAAAGTTCTGATAAGCCGACTTTAAATAATAAGCAGACCAACCCCTTATAAAACATGCTATAGCCCTAATTCCTTAAATTATTTGACTCAAAAAAATTTTAAACAAAGCAGGTTAAAAGTGTACATATCCAGATGTGAGCAAAAGCATAAACTCTATCGCTGACAGAGTCATGAAGGAAAGGTGTATGATTACAAACTTAGTATTGTGGAGTCAGTTTTGAAAATGGGTCGGGAGTCCTTCTGAAGTAGGAGTAAGAATATCTGCTCATCCTCACTGCTTTTCACTCCTCCATCTATGTGGACAAGGCCCTGAGCAGGGTGGTATGAAGAGGCTTAAACATTAAAGTGTGGTACTTGAGAGCCACGTGAAATAGAGAGTAAAAAAATCTCATCAGTTCATAATCACATAGGGTTTGTGATAGTTCTCATTCTAGAAACTGAGGCCAGCAAAACTGGACCAGAATTGTAGGAGCTAGGAGTTGTACAGTTGATTTTTACAGATCTGATCCTAAATCTGATTCATAAGATTTCTTTTAGAATTAGAATCTTATGTCATTGCATTTTTAGTTAATTCTACTGCTCAGAAAGTACTTTAAAAATAATTTTTAAGTTTATTTGTAATGAATTACTTTTCTATGCATGTTCCTGCTTTATCAGAAAGTAAAAGGTTTTACAGTGTACCTTCCTTCAGTTCACACCACTGTTCCTCCTTCTTGTCATCTATCTTAGTGGCTATCTGCTAACTACTAGCCCCCCTTTCCTCAGTAGTGGCTTCTAAGCAGACTTCCATGTTTTTGAATTGTTGCATGAACTTTTGTGTCATTTTCATGACTTCTGTATGTTCCTTTCAAATTCCATGTATTACTGTTAACCAAGGTATAGAAGTCATTTTTATTTGGCATAACTTTTGTAGTTTTTAAATGCGCATTTAATTTTTATAAAAGTTCCTCTCTGCTCTTTTTCAAAGGCACAAAGATAGCACATCCACACAATGTTTTAGTAGCCCGCACGAGTCATTTATTCATTACTTTGTAATAAGAAATTAAAAGAAATAAAAATTCACAATAACATGCTCATGAATTGTGTATTAAAAATGCAGGCACACCCACACACAAACACACATAAGGAATAAGCATGTACATTTATGTTCCTAAGTATATCAATATAGATGAATTTGATGAACATGCTAATATATTGGTGCTATTTTTCAATGCTGTTTTAATTTAACTTTAATTTATTGTAAGTATTCTTGAAGTGGCATGAGAAAGAAATATGATAATTAATTGAGAATATTTGAGTTGTGGCTTTACCTCTTCCCTTGGTTACTGTCACCCATTTTCCTGCTTTTACTAGATTCTCTGGTCACACCTTTTCTATTTCTTTTCAAGATCATGGTTATCAAAAGGTGAAGTTCTTCCAGCTGAGTCTTAGACCCTGTCTTTTTAATTTATATTCTCTCCACATATAACCATATTCACAAGCAGGTCTTCAATAACCATGCTGAGATAATTAGCTTTTATATCTTTAGTTCAGATGTTTTCTCTGAACTCCAGACCCATATGTCTAACCACTCATCTCAAAGGGATTTAAAATTCAATAGTATATGCTGCTATAACATGTGGTTCTTTAGTGAGAATTGATTGATACAAAATTGTCATATGGCAACTGATGTAAATTGAAATGTGAAAATCATGATGGTTCATATGTGATGTTTCCCACACTGATATGCAGTATGATATGAAGTAGTCTGCAACAAGCTATTTCACAGTGGAAAAAAAAAAAAAAAAAAGCCTTAGTAACACATGAAGATCTTCAGGAAAAGCTGAAAATTCTACAAAATTCCAAGTCGTATCTAGCTTGGTAGTTTTAAGAATCATCAAACATTTTACAGTATTAAATTGTCAGTAGAGCTGTGGGTGCAGATATATATGGAAGTCTACAGCCTGGATCAGATTGTTAATTTTAAAAGAATTTTCTTCAATACTCTCTTGAAGTTAAGGAAAACAATTTCCGATATTTAAGACTACAATGGATCTACAGACTAAGAAGCTAACTACCACTGTCAGTGGAATTTAACTGTGTTGGTGATTGTATTACAATGGCTACTGAGGATTTGTTTATATTTTTTGCTTTTTGTGCTTTGCTTATATATTTTATAGGTGTTGGGTGTTGCCCTTAACCTTATTTTCCCTATAAACACTGTTATGTAGTTATTTCCACTCAATGATTTCGCAGAATTCAAGGTATTTCAAAAATGCATAACAGAACTTCACTATGTTAAAGCCAAATATATTATCTGAGCCACACCTCCTAAATCTGGTTCTTTTCTAGAGTTCTCTATTTCAGAGAATAGCATTTAAATAATTTCTAAAAACCATTTAGGACTACTAGCATCTACCAAAGAAGTAATTTTTCTCTACCTTTCTCACTTTGTCAACACCTAAGTGCATATATTCCTAAGTATATTCACTGATTAACTTGAATACATCTTCGTACTTTACTTAGTTAAATATTATCTGTGTTTGTGTATATGTGTGTATGTTGTATGTGTATATGTGGGGTGGAGTGACATGTGTTTACATGACAAATTTCTATTTTGAATGATTGCAAATTCCATGACAGCAAGAAGTGTTTTTTTGTTCTTTGTTTTTTATCATTTGTTTCCAGAGTGGCTCATGCAGTACAGGTGCTCACTCAGTATTTGTTTAAAAGATGCCAAATGAATAGATACCATGGGCAAGAGGCAGTGGGAGGAGGAGATCGCATAATTTCATGATTCTGACGTTCTGAATTCTGGCTAAAAAATAATGATAATGGTAAAATGTTACTGGAAATAATGATAAATGATAAAATTATTCTACATAAATGGTAGCATAATTCTAAAAAGCAAATTACTTCCAAGTCAATTAATCAGTCAGTCCTAGAATAATAATTTTCTCAGTAGTATTTACCCTGCACTTTTTAAGTCACTTGGAATTAGGTAAAAAATTAAATAATTATGAAATATTCATATAGAGACAACACTAAAACACATCAAACAGAAAATTATTACATTTTAGAGTCCATAAAAACTTTTTTAAAAAAATAGTTTGTTATATAATTGGGAAAAATTGTCAGAATTAGAAGGCTTAGATTTTAGAACTAGCTTTACTATAAGTAAACGAGTCAATAATCACTCTCAAGTTTATTAACTTCTACTGTGAGGTGAGCATCCCAAATATATGATTGTTTAGTCTTTATAGCTTTCCAAATCATCCAAGGTAAATAGCTTGTGAGAAACGGCAAAGGATGTAGAAGAGATTTTGCCAGGCTTCTTTCCTGAGTACTTCTAAACAAGTCAGGAAAAAGTTTTGGACAAAAACAAAACAAAGCAAAACAAAACAAAACAAATAAATAAATTGTTGCATTAAATCAGTGAATAGAATAATTAATCAGTACATAATTAATTGATCAAATACTTCAAAACAAAATGACATCAAAATGTCTTAGGCTGTAGTAGGAAGAAGAGTTGGAATGATAAAGATAGGTATTATTTGGAAAAGAACAGGCCCAGAGGAAAAAGCAAAAGTAAGGTATGCTAGTAAAGGCTATGTGGTAATTAGTAAAAACTAAAATTGTGTAGATAAAAATATGACCATATTGTGAAGGTTTTTAGAGTTAGTCAAAGACATTTCTACTTGATATTAGAAAAAATATAAAGTAACTTAAACACACTAAAATTTGAGTTAAGTTGTAGCATTTATCATATATTCTTATATCGCAGGCTTGGTTGAGTGAGCCCAAAACTTACTTTGTTTTGACCAGTTTTCTTAAATGCTTCAGATAACCAGCTTCACTTTTGAATTAAAAATTTAAGATAAATATATGTACATATCTATTCGGTCCTTGTTACTTTGCTAGAGGTTTTATTTTTAAAAAATAATGGATTTATTTCCTCTAGTGTCCTTCAGTCTGTGTCACACAAGTGAATTTATCACTGTGGTTGGCATTTGGAAAATAAGCAGAAAACTTTTGCAGATAAATGAATGCAAGAATGTTTTGGAAAAACCACAGAAATGGAAAGTAAATGACTTACTAACCCCCAATCAGAAGTACCTGTCCTGTTTCCAGTAAAAGAACAGATAGTCTAGGTTGGATATAAATGTTTTGCAACCTATACAACTACTTTTGAAGTCATCAGGCCAGCAAGGCATCTAGATTTTCTACAAAAACGTTTTAGAAATAGTACATATTCACTGCCACATGTGGATTTATAGCATGGTGATAGAGTTCACAAGAACAAAAATGAGGACTGAAGTCCCACATTGGCTCTCAAATATTTTTGTTTCCCTACACTGTGAACACATTATTTCCTTTCCTCTACATCTCTTCCCACAAAAACCAGGATCTATTAGGATAAATCTATCCCCTTGTTTGTTAAACCCTTTTGGTCAGTAGACGACATTACATAACAATGTTCCTCATTGTAATGTCAGGATATAATTAAGCCACCGCAGCATAGACATTTCCATGGTGGAATAGTATTAGGATCCCCTGTCCAAATTTGAAAGGAGGTGAATTAAAGACAGTCTGCTCTGGCCCTACAGATGCCACAGGCAATCAAAAGCTCTTAACTTTATCAGTGAGAGAGTAAAGGCTTTGGGGAAAAGGAGTGTATTGCAGCATAAGAGTCGTTAAGCAATGCAATTAGCTTATTTCCTCTTGTTTTAATAATCTAATTTTATTGATATATTCATGAAATTTTCTCATTTTAACCACCCTAAAGCACATACAAGAAAGTTAACTGTTTTTATCTGAAGCAGGAGGTAAAGTAATGCTTTAAACATTTAGTTTTACATCTGTCTAAATGATGGGGAGCAATAATCAGCCACAATGTATATCGACAAAATAAAATTTAAAAAAAATAATAATAATAAAAAAAAAAGAGTTCATAAAAAAAAAGGTTGTAAAAAAAATTACCTAGAAATGATTTTGAAAAAATTGTGTATGAACTACATTTAGAAAACTTTAAAGCAAAATTGAGTCCTAAAAGGAAGTTAAAAAAATACAATGATATTACATAATACTTGAAAAATGCTTACTGAATCCACCCTGAATAGTATACGGAAATAGGATACAAATTAATACATCATTATTTTGTTATGGTAATGGAAATATATGCTGATATTCAGAAAAAATTAATGTGAAATTAATGATCAATATCTTTTTGAAAAAAAAGAGGGATTTTGTGTAAACTGTGAATTTGTATCAATAAACTTATTGTCAAGAATGAATGAACAAATGGATGAATGAATGCTTTAACTGACTCTAGAATGCTTTCTGAAAGCAAGCCTTACTTATAACCTGAATCAGGATCATCTGAAGTGCTTGCCAATATTGTAGAACCCTGGCTCCACCTCAGGGTAACTAAATAAAAGCCCTGGAAGGGCAAATAGATAATTTGGAAGGGGCTTTCTAAGCTATAGGTCATGACAGGAAGATTTCAAATCCCTCTTTTTGTTGTGTGGGCTTATCTATTACTACTATCTCTATGGCCCTGTTTATTTCACCAAGTAGTAATATAAAAATCAAATTATAAGATAGTATTTAAAATAAAGTAAAGGACTTCTGATCAAAATGGTGGAATAGATAGTACCTAGCATTACCTCTCAACCACAATCAATCAATTTACAACTACTAAAAAGCAACTGCCAAGCTGGGGCCTCTAGAGCTCAGAGGAAGAGGAGGAGAGACCTATGAAGTTCATGAAGGCAGGAGAAACCACAATGAGACAATGCTCTGACCGTTTCAAGCCCGGACCACTTCAAGACTGGCCCTGGTGAGCACATGAAGCAAGAGCTGGCAAAAGCCACTACTCTGCCTTTCATATGAAGTTACTTGGAGGCTGCATGGGAGAAGAGGGCCTTGATGGCTCCCAAGCCAGCAAGACCACTAACAGTGATCCCATGAATGCACATAGGCACGAGGGGCCACAGGCAAATGAAAAAAGGAGCCACTCAGAGGCTGATAAGTCATTGTAAGGGACCGATGCACAGCTTGTCCCATGGGAAGTGTTTGAAGCATGGGGGGTTGGGGAGACTGGGCCACCGGAGGAACATTGGGGCATATCAAGGACAGCTGATCTTCCCTCCAATCAGCACAGGACCACTCAGTGGAGACTGGTCAGGAATACAGAAATGCAGTGGGTACAGTTTGCTGAAAAGGCTCAGGCCCAGACCAGAGTTCCCACACAACCCAAGTGTACTGGACCTCACAAGACCTGGAAGTGCTTATAAGGTCAACAACTAAAAACGGAGCTGCACAAAAAGCCTTTCCCAGAGAATCAGCAGCAAAGCATCAATTCAGCTCAACCACAGGGCTCAAGTGCTGGTTTCCACAGGAAGTTCTACCATTTTTGAAGTAACCAAAGGACAACTAATTAGTTCCACTGCAGAGTTTAAGTGCCAGGAATAGCCAGTAATCCAACCCAGAACTGAAAACAAACAAACAAAAAAACAACAAAAAAAAACCAGATCAGAGACAAATTTCTGATATGAACTAGTAAAGGTCTAATACCACCAAAGAACAACTATAAAACTTAAAAGGAATGGACTGCCCCCAGGCTTTCAAGCCAGGGTGGACGAAGGGCTGAGGGCCTCAGCCACACACCCCCGTGTTCACCTCAAGCACAGCAATGACCACAGTGCTGTTGCCAGAAGTGCCTGGGGCTCCTGAGCTGGGGCAGTGGGGGGCCGAGGGCTTCAGCCACATCTCTGATGTCTGCACGCAGCCCACTGATGACCACCGAGCCATCACCTGGAAGTGTCCTGCGTTTCTGGGGTGGGGGAGCCAAGGGTCTCTGCCATGGCCCACTGAAGTCCAAATCCATACCGGCCACAATCGAGCCACTGTCGGAAGCCCCTTTTGCTACACTACTGGAATGAAAGGGGTGCCATGGGCCTCACCACACCCTTCTTCCTCCCTCCTCCTCCCATCCTGTCCCCCTCCTGTTTCCCTTCCCCCCACCAACTATTCCACAACATCTTAGAATGTAAAAAGTAATAATAATATTTTTTAAAAGAAAATAAAGTAAAATGGTGATAAATAAAAATAATAAAATATAAATTCACTGAAATTATAGAAAAATTAAAAATATTTAATAGAAAATACTACTGATAGTGATAATAATGATCATGCTAATAATATTTAGAGTACTACCAAGTCAATTTTCTAAGGATTTTACTTGTATAAAATCATTTGAAGCTTATAACAACTCTGTAAAGTTCTTGCCATTGTTAACCTCATTTTAAAGATGAGGAAAATGAGCCCAGAGAGGTCAAGGTACGTGTCCAAGTTTGGTTATGATCAGATAAGAAAACAAAATCCATAACGCTACACTGGCTATCCTTGACCTAACAATAGAATCTGTTTAATTTTTAGGGTTAATAAAATGTGCCCAGAAAGACACAGCAGTTAAGCCAATAATTATCTGGTCTTCAACTTTATAAGTAAGTTTTATAAGTAAGTAATTCAATGTAACAACCTTTCTGACTTGCCACCCTGGGAGAGATAACCCAGGCTGGATGAGCAAGTCCCTCCTGTTGAGAAGATGGTGACTCAGAAGCAGGTGAACCGTGAGATTATCGATCCCTTGTTATGGGACAAACACATGGTTCATCTCATCTACCTCCTCTTAAGGGATGAGCAACTAAACATAGAGATACAGTAAATTATGTCATGGTCTAGAAGGAGTTACCAACATGGCATCCATTGACAGCCTGTTCCAGACCAAGAGAGATCATTTGGTCTTTGAGAAAACGTGCCCTGGAAACAAGGGTTTGATACGGTTAAGAGCAGAGTATTGCCACTACTTCATTATCTACCTACTGAATCAGAATAAATAGGTCTCTCCTCTCTGTCCTGAAGGTAAGCCTCCCGAGGTAAAGCAATATACACATGTGTTTCTTAGTGAAGACTGGCACAAATTATTTAGCTAACTCAAGAACAATTGGCTAAATTATCTGGAAATATACTGTTTGTATCCAAAATAGACTGTTTAATTACAAATATAATTTTAGCTACTAATTTTAAGGCCTCATTTTGAGACAAAAAAACAGAGAAAGGATTCTAAAGTACTGTCTTTCTCCCTCTTTTCTAAGTATGTATTTGCTACATTCCTTTCTCTATTACCTGGAACACAGTTCCTTTATGCAAAAATGTGAATATATCTGCAGTCATAGATTCATAGATAAAATTGTCACTTAGAGATCTGTCATACCAAACATTGAACATTTCCATTTATTTCTGCCAGGAATCCCTGGGTGTGTGCTTCTTTCTATGCACCTTTCTACATTTTATATTAAGACCTACAAGTAATTTGTCATATAGGTGCCATTCACCCTCACAATGCCTGCATATCACTCAGGCAGCTGCATGAATTATGAAATTCCACTTATTTCCCCTCAATTTTGATTTCACCATATTGCCTATCTATTGCTCAGATATGTTCTTTAAAAAGCCTGACTCCTTTTATATTTACTATTCTTTTTTCTAAACCAGCAAATGTACCTCTAGCCACATTCTTTTATTCCATTTGACTTTAAACTTTGCATTTGCTTTTTTTTTAAATCTATGAATAAAACATCAGACAACTTTTCCATTTTTTGGTGTTTTAGCTAATAAAATGTTGGTTGGTGATAGAAATAAGTGAACAATATATAAGATATAGCCTGACAGTTGCCAACTTTTGCTAGATTTTTGTCAAGAATAGGAATCAGGTCTGGTAGTCCCTATAGTGACTGATACTTTTCTCGAAACATAGAATAAAAGCTTAGTAAATAGATCTGGTTTTTGTACTAACATTCCATCTTTAAGTTTGTTTGATTAATATTATGGTCATTTTGGGTCCCTTCAATTTATTTTTAAAAAAATGTTTAATAAAATCAGAACAATATGTAGAAGGGCCCAAAGGAGGAAACTGTAAAAGAATAAAAAAGAGAAAAAATGATGGGAAGAAGAAAGCGTTTAATTAACCAAAATCATTTAGAACAGCACAGATGGAATATCTGCCATTGACCTAGTTTACCCACTTCTATTTTTTCTTCAACTGAATCTATCTTCCTCCTGCCTTCCAAAGAAGTACGCCATGTCTTAATTAGCTTATTCTTAGTTATCATCTTCAAAAACTTAACAGCTTTTTCTATCCCTCCTTCTAGCCATATTTCTATTTCTCATTGCCATTTAATTAGTAAAAAGTCATTTCTATGACAATTTATTACATTGAATTGACAAATGTAGCACCTTACATTTAATTGTAACTCTTAAATGATATTTAAGCACCTCATAAATAAAATGCTAAACAGGCACTAAACAAATTTAGCTTAGATTCTTGCCTTCCAGACATGTATGTTTTTGTGACCCAAACAAACAAATCCAGACAAATTTTATATTAAGTTATATATCCTTTTTAGCCTTCTTGCAAGAATACTGAATTGTTTCCAACACGTGGATAATTTATTCACAGAAACACCGTAATCAACACATAAAGTAAAATACAATGAAAATGGTATATCTATGTTCTTAATATTGCTCTGAAGACCAAGTCATTTTAAACTGCTATTTTTTCATAATTTTTACAGCAACATGTTCTAAATATTTTCTAGAATTTGCAGGATAATTCTATTCAAGATTTATGTTTTCTATATTATTGTTTATAAATGTTAAAGTTTTGAATTATACACACATCTATGTAGTCTCTCGATTACTCTTAATTTGGCTTTTTTTTTTTTTTTTTTTTTGCTTAAGAACTTCCAAAATGACTCTGATATACTGGTAAATAAAATTAAATAAGATAAAAATTTATATGTCAGACATTAATTTGAATTAGCACCCATCATTTTAATATTTCTAAGAATGATAACTCAGTTGTATAACACAGCAAAGTGTCCTTTAGTTTCCATTCTCACCTCTTTTCTTGGAGAAGACACATAGACATGTAGCTAGAAAACATATTTTCTTTGCAGCTAGGAATGTACTTGAGTCTAAGTTCCAACCAGTGAGATGTGATCTGAAGGAGTATGTGTGAAAATTCTGGGCCATATGCTTTAACAGGGAAATTGTCCATGCTTCACTGAGCGTGGGAGTGTAGCATCAGTGCGACATCCTCACACATGTATCTAGAGGACTGTAGAGTGACAATATAGAAGGAAGCAGATTCCTTAAGTGAACTTGTGAATGAGCAATGTCAAACCTCTCACCTTTGAACTACTAGATAAAAGTCAAATAAGCTTGGCCTTTCTTGAGCTATTATATTTTGGGCTATCTCTGTTAAAAACCAGACAATGTCATTCTTTGTTCCTGTTTCAATTATATTCTCATTAAGTACATTTTTAGAATTGCCAAATTAAAAAAAAAATACTAGAATAATTTATATCACCAATTATTTTCAGTTTTTGAACAGATGTAATTTCCCACCTAGAAATATTTTCTGGAAGCTACATGCCATCCAGAGTTTTGGACACATTTAAGTATGTTATTCAATCAGATGTGGTATGTGTACAGAAAGTAAATGAGTCAATAACATATATAAAAGAAAAAATAAGCAATTAATAGTGTAATCATGAGTCAAGCTTTATGTATGACTAATAATAGCGTGAGGAAAATGGAGATAATTTAGTCAGGCCCTCTCTCCTCAGATCTGGCTTGGACAAGGCAGAGGGGTCTGTGATGCAGTCCAACAATTGGTGTAGATGTCGACAGGATTACAAGCAGGTGAGGGAGCCACTAGCCCCTCAGGAGGGGGAGGAAATGTGGCTACACTTGAATATGTGCTACCCAGCAGCCGCTTTCTTGTTGACTAGGGTCTGGCTGTTGCTCACTGTTCTACGAGTCAACATAGACCAGGCACTCCATGAAGTGGCGTGGCTTCAAGATTTACAGCAGAAAGCAGACTTATTGGAAGTGCGGGTACTTGTTCTGGAGGCTGAACTACAGCAACAGGTCACTACTGCTTTCAACACTGTGGACAATGACAAACCCAATGGTGAGTTGGGGGAGACTGTGTATCCCCTGACATGACCTGTTGTGCATCAGAAATTGAAGCATGAAGAGCCCATGGGACCACAAGAACAACTAGCAGGCAACCCACAAGTGACCCAATTTACTATATATATGTCCCCTACACTCAAGCTGAGTTGTTGGACTTGGAGAAAATTTCACCAGAAATGGGGTGAATCCCTAGCTGCTTGGATTTTTTGGCTGTAGGACCTGGGTATGGATAGCATAATATGCTCTGGCATAATATGCTCTGGCAAGGAGATGGAAAAGTTAGCCTCTATCACCACACACCCATCCCTGCAGCAGCTGTTACTGAATAGCTGCAGATATGCAACGGGGCAGGATAACCACTCCTTGATGAAATGGGTGAATGCAGCCATCTGGACTGTGTGGACAAATGCCAGAGAACTACCCCAAATTATGAGTAGGTGGCAAACATATGCAGCACTGGTTTAAATAATTTGGGAGCTGGGAATGTGACAGTCAATGTTTAATGTGAATACCTGTGGCACAGACGATGAATGTTTTACCAGCAGCATGAGATGTGTAGTGCTGCAAAATGCTCCGTTGACCTCCTTTGGGTCAATGATGGCCATACTGGTCACATACGTTGGTCGTCTTATGCATTAAGTAATGACCATGATAGCCAATCTGGGCAAGGCAGAGGGGAGGAGACAAGCAAAGGGGATCGGAAAGGTGGCTAAGACCAAACTACCCCCAAAATGCTTGGGATTTTACCCTGAAGGGACCAAGAAAAAGACCAGCCATATGCAGTTATGGTTTGACTTGCTTATGGCACAAGTTGATAAGGAAAAAATTGACTGGCAACCAAATGCAGTCCTATTTGCCTTGTGACAACAATTGTGCCCTGAACAGCATTATACTGAACTTCTAAAAGAGGCACATAACAAGGTACACCCAGCATATTTGAAGGATTTTATGGCTACTTCTGCAAAGGTGGATGGACTGTTCTCTTTTGGCTAGGGACCAGGCCAAGACTCTCACCTCCCAGGGGCAGACAAGGACTGGAGGCCTCATGTTGAAATGGCAATACATTGGTCAAGGATAAATGTGCAGCATGTATTGGCATTGGTGGACACCAGCACAGAATGTAGTCTGATAATGGCAACCCAGGTAAGTTTCCAGGGGCCACAGTAAATGTTGATGTCTATGGAGGACATTCTATTGAAGTTAAAGCTGTATCTTTACTGGTGGGCATAGGATGATTGCCCCCTTGTGTATATACTGTATATGTATCCCCAGTAGCTGAATACATTCTGGGTATAGATATACTTTATGGTTTTTTGCCTGCAAATGACAGTTGGGGAATTCCGGCTGTGGATCCAGACAGTAAAGCCTGTGTTATGGGGATATGCTAAACATGACCCATAGGTATTACCCAAACCAAGATGTCTAGTTGATGTGGAATAGTATCGGCTGCCAGGAGGACATACAGAGATAGGTGCCACTAAACTGGAGTTATAAAAGGTCGGCATTGTTCTTCCCACACATAGTCCCTTTAATGACCCTGTATGGCCAGTGAAAAAGCCAGATGGTATCTGGAGGATGACTGTGGATTATCGAGAACTGAACAAAGTAGTACCTCCTTTGTACACAGCTGTGCCTTCATTTCACAACTTGAATGATCAGCTGACAAGTCAGCTAGGAACTTATCATTATGTACTGGACCTTGCAAATGCTTTTTTCTCTATCCCAATCTCAGCTGATAGCCAAGATCTATTTGCCTTCATCTGGGAGGAAAGGCACTGGACTTTTCAAGTGTTGCCCCAAAGCTACCTGCATAACCCAACCATCTGTCACAGTTTAGTGGCTGGGGATGTAGCCAAGTGGACTAAGCCCAGAATGGTTACAATGTTTCATTATATAGATTGTGTTTTACTAACCTCTGGCTCTCTTGCAAATTTAACCAAGGCAGCTCTAATGCTGTTAGTTCATTTGGAGCAATGTGAATGGGCTGTATATAAGGGTCTTATCCATTGGATAGCTACTTGGAAATATCAATGGCAGATGGTAGGCCACTAACCCCTTGAGGGGACAAGCCATGTGGCAAGAGTTATGGGAATTAGGGCAGGAAAAGGAAGTAACTCTTTTCCATATCACAGGACATTTCCCATTAGCCAGTCTGGGCAATGATGAAGCTGATGAACTGGCTAAGGTAAGATAGCTGGAGAGAGCTCCAGCAACTGATGTAGCCCAATGGTTCCATTGATGATGCAGCATGCTGGCAGCAAAAGTATGTGGATGGCTGTTCAAAGATGGGTCCTACCTATAAAATGGGAAGATGTAGTGAACATGTGTCATGTTTGACTGGCATGCACTCAAGAGAGTGCACACACCTGGGTGCTGCACACCAATAGGCAAATAAACCATGGAAGGGTGCCCCTGAAAATCCACAAAAAGTGGATTTTGTGAGACCACTGCCAAGGTCAGAGAATTTCATGTATATCTTCACAGCCATTGATACAGCTACTGGTCTGCTATTTGTATGGCCTTGTAAGCCCCAGACGGGGTAAGCACTATTAAGATGTTGAATAGCTTTACAGCTATGTACGGTCAGCCCCGGTCACAGAGAGTGAGAATTGATCCCACTTTACTGGACATGAACTACAGAAGTGGGCTTCTTAGTTGTCCATTCAGTTGAAGTTACATGTGCTGTATCATCCCCAGACAGGGGGAATGATTGAACGGTAAAATGGTTTTCTGAAAAAGGGACTAAGGCTCTCCACCCAACCCCCATCCCTGAAGGGGTGGACATGGAAATTATGGCCAACAGTCAGGATCTTAAGAGACTCTGCAAGGGTGGGCCCTCTCCAGTGGTGGCTCTGTTGCATAGATCCACAGCACCTGTTCCTGCAACCATTCTTTCCAGGTTGGCAAGCTGGCATGTATTCTGCCAGAGGGTTGAGAACTCCCTCTAATGGTGCCGATAAGACCTTTGTCTTTTTGCCCATAGTATTGTGGCTGCAGGCCCAGAGTCCGCTGGACACATACAAACGTTTGTGTGACCAATGTGTCAGCTTGCTGAATATGCACAGAGTTTCCTACCAGTGTGGCTGAAGGATTCCTGTGGAAAATCACCCCAGTGATGACCACTAATTATACATGTGTATGGGTGGGGTTTTCTTGGCTAATAGTTGAAAGGATGGAGCTACAAGGACAAGCCTCAAGGTTTATTGAACGTACAATCAGTATAGAGGTTATATGGATGCAAGGGTCAGCCATCCTTGCTAAGGGAATGCTGCGGAAGATCACAGACTCGTAGATTGTATGGCAAGAGACTCTGAAGGGGTGGAGTGTCAGGAAAGTGGAGTTAGTTTAGTCACACACTCTCACCTCATATCAAGGTGGGTATAATTCATCACATCCATTGTAAACAAGTTACTTAAGAGTAGAGTTAGTGTGCCAGTGCTCCCTCTTACACCTTGGCTCATTGCTACTATTGTGCATTTTTGGTATAAAAGGTAGCAGCTCTGAACTGCTGGCTGGCAGAGCTCACATTTGGAATAAAGCATGTCCACTCTGCCGGTGGCTACTCGGTTTTTCTTTTCAACTACCTGGCTCAAGACCTGCACAGGATGGGGCAGAGGGGTCTGTGACCCAGCCTGACAAGTAGCAATAATTGAAAAGGTTGATACAGCACTTAAATGAAAACTTACAGCAAACCTGTGAGAATTTACTGGTACTAATCATGTTTTAGAGATGAAGGAACTGAAACAAAGTGGCAAGTAGGAAAGCCAGGATTCAAATACAACTGCCTGTCTCCAGAGGCCATGTTTTTAGTTAACATTCTCTGCTCCCTCTCACTTTGCCAGGATGCTTTTCACCATGCTAGGTCTTTCTATCCCTACAAATACCTTGTGAATGAGGCTTAGGAAGTCTAGTAACATGCCCAAGGGCACAAAATTTATGTCACAAGGTCAGTATTCCCAAATTTTTGCTGCTATTCCTACATGTTAGTTTTCTGGAGGATCTGAATTGCCAAACAAATGATGTAGACAACAAGAGCAATTAGATTTTAGGAAGAAAAAAAATTTGTATGTATGTAGATCTTTATAAACTTTGTATATATGTGTATACACACACACACACACACACATACAAGTAGAGATATATTTTGGTTCTGTATGCATGAATCTGAGAATAGCATGTCATTATGGAGTTTCAGGGTTTTCATAGAAATAATGAAATGACAATTTATGAAACTGAAACAAATAGGAAATTAATTGTCCAGTATATAATAATATTCCATGGATATTTGGGAAGTGAATACAAAGATATAAAGAGGGCCAGTTTTCATTCTATGAATTATTATCTTGCTGTATCAGATTAATCATAAACACAGGAACTTAAAAAAGGAAAATACATTTTTTTCTTATGATTTGTATAAACTAGTAATTGATTTTATTTCTCCCAAACACCTGTACATAAAATTATAATTAAAAAAATCTCTAGATTTTTAAATATTAGAGACAGCTTATTACAATTAGAAAGCTATATGACAATATAATATTGTGCAAAGGAAGAAAATTAATAATCTTACTTGAAACAGCATGAATATATTTTTGTGCCTATAATTCACTCGTATGAATATCATTGTTTCCAAAGGAACAAATCATATTAAATTAATGGATTAGATATGTTATTTCCAGAGTGATCTGGAAAATCCAAGTAATTTACTTTAACTGTAAATAAAATATTTGATTAATAGATGTAATAAATGATGACATAGCAAAATTTAAAAATTGCATGATTAAAATATGGTTTTATGAGTTGTATCTGCTGAGTCATCTTTCAGGAGAGGCGATGGAGCCAGTTCCTGTCACACAACTGAGTAATCAATTCTACATTTGACTATGTGCACTCTGTTGGCTGTTTAAATACTTAATATAATTTTAACTCATGTAATAATACAGTAGAATTTGTATGGTAAAGTTTTTGCCTTACAATAGAGTGCACATAAACTTTAAACATTATATTAAGCCAACTCCCTTGAATTTAACCATAATCAAGCATTTGCTGAAATAGAAAAATGGAATAGATCAAAGATAGCACATTGTAAATCAATAACCAGAGCAAACAGTTCATAAATTCACATTTGCATAGGATCATCCATAAGATACATTTATTTTATCCACTAAATAGATATGCACTGTACTCATATTATCTTAATAAACCTACGCATTCTCATCACTATTTCATATTACAGGATGTTTAAAATAATAGATAGAACAATTAAAGATATAAAAAAGTTAATACATACACATTTACATACAGGTCTGTTGGAAACAAGTTATGGAAGAGTGGTGTTAGTGCACACATTTATTTACATGTATTTAAACATTTATTTAGTCATGTGTTTCCTTTGTATTGTATTCAGTGTTAAAAATTAAAACATATATATATTAAACTATTCTCACGTGTCATTTAAAATTCAAGTAAGAGAAGTATTAGGAAAGCATACATTTAAATGAGGAAAAGAAAATCATAGAATGTAAGTAGAAGATAAAAAAAAAATATGACTTTGTCAAATCATGACTACGGTTTTCCTAAGGACTTAGAGAAAGAATAATAATTTAACAAAACATAATCAAACTGGGAATAATGAACAAAAGTCACTATAACAGCTAAAATATAAAATTTTAATTCTATTAAATCTCTTAAAACTTTTTTGTTCTGAAATTTTGTGTCCCAATATAAAAACCAGAATTACATTTTTTCTATTTTTTTTGTTGGCTGGCTGATACAGGGATCCATCTAAACCCCTGCCCTTCGTGTTATCAGCACCATGTTCTAAATAAGTGAGCTAACTGCCCAACCCCAAAATTCCTTTATGAAGAGAACTTGTCTGTATTTTAATTCATGAAGCCTCTTGAATGAGGAGTAAAATAGAAATATCTTATGCAGACAATTCTTTTTTTTTCAATTAAAATAATAAATTTATTATTTTTGATTCATTTATTTATTTATTTATTTATTTATATTTTTATTTTGTCCATATACAATGTGGTTGATTATTGTGGCCCATCACCGAAACCTCCCTCCCTCCTCCCTCCTCTCCCTCCCACCCAACAATGTCCTTTCTGTTTGCTTGTCGTATCAACTTCAAGGAATTGTAGTTGTTATATCTTCTCCCCCCCCCATTTTCTTTGTGTGTGTGTGTGTGTGTGTGTGTGTGTGTGTTTGTGTGTGTGTGTGAATTTCTTTATTTATTTTTAGCTCCCACCAATAAGTGAGAACATGTGGTATTTCTCTTTCTGTGCCTGACTCGTTTCACTTAATATAATTCCCTCAAGGTCCATCCATGTTGTTGCAAATGGCAGTATTTCATTCGTTTTTATAGCTGAGTAGTATTCCATTGTGTAGATATAATTCTACCATGTTGTAAATAACTTTTTTCAGAAAACTCAGTTAAGAAAAAAATGTATAGATTTCATATTCTTTGGGTATATACACAATAGTGAAATCAACGTTTCAAAAAGATACTTGAGAGGACAGACCTATAGTTACTAGGTGAGGGAAAGGGAGAGAGGGAGAGGGGTTAGGCAGTAATTGAGTAAGGGACACAAAGAATAATTATGATTTGTAATGATGAACATGCTAATAACACTGATTTGATCATCACATAATGTACACAAATACTGGTAGTCAACTTTGTACCCCATAAATATGTATAATCAATTATGTTTCAATTGAAAACATTAAAAAAAAAAAAAAGATACTTGAACTCCCATTTCTTCGCAACACTATTCACAATGGCCAAGAGATGGAATCAATCTAAATGGCCTCAGCAGATGAATGTATTTTTTTAAAAAAAACGTGGTATATACACACATTGGAATACTATCCAGCTGTAAAAAGAAATGATATGCTATCATTTGAAGAAACATGGATGAAACTGGAAACAATCACGTTAAGTGAAGTGAGTCAGGCACAGAAAGAGAAATGCCACATGATCTCACTCAGACGTGCAAAATAAAAAAGTGGTTTTCATATAAGTAGAATAATGGTTGCCAGACACCTAGAGGGGAGGGAGTTTGGGGGCTAGGAGAAGTGGTAGACAAACAGGTATAAAACTAGGCTATCTACCCTAAATGAATCATTGTGCAATATATGCATGTAGTGAAATGACACACTGTACCCCACAAATATGTATGGAAAATGTGAAAAATAATTTTTGAACAGAAAAACACAGGATATCTGGAACAATGAAAGTGCTTTCTGAACAGAGTTTATTTGAGATGTTTAATTACTCTGCATTAGTAGAAAATGTAATTAAAAAGAATACTTATAAATACTTAAGACTTAATCTAAAAAACGCTTTTTCTCCCTTTCATACACACACCCACGCACCCACACAAACACACCCCCCCACACACATATGCATACTATGCAGAGAGTGAGAGAAGCATATATATTTCTTCTCTATTCATAGTGTGCATGTTTCCTAATATGCATCAGGGATTCTATATATCACCTCATTTAATCTTCAAACAACCATTTAATCTGAATAAAATAATTATCCTTTTTATGAAAGTGAGCACAGAGGACCTCAAAGAAGATATATAACTTGTCTAAAGTTATACATCTTATAAATGTCAAAGTCAAAATTAAACCTAGGTTTAGCTGTATATGTGTACATTTAACTGTATATGTATACAGTTAAACCTAGGTTCAAATAGACTGGACATCCACATGCAAAAAAGAAAGAAAGGACCTGGACAAAGACCTTACACTCTTCACAAAAACTAACTAAAAATGGATAATAGTTCTAAATGTAAAATGTGAAACTATAAAACTCCTATGGGATTACATAGGAGATACATAGATGACTTTATGTATGGTCATGATTTTTAGATATAACACCAAAGGCATGGTCCATAAAGTAAACAATTGGCAAGCTGGACTTCAACCTGATTAAAAACATGGTCCAGAAACCAGAACAGACACCTCCAAAGAAGATGGCAAATAAGCACGTGAAAATATGCTCAACACCATAGGTGATTAGGAATTGCAAATTAAAACAATGAGATACCACTACAAACCTATTAGAATGGCCAATATCCAAAACAATGACAATATCAAATGCCGATGAGGATGTGGAGCAACAGGAACTCTCACTTACTGCTGGTGGAAATGCAAAACAGTACAGCTACTTTCAAACACAGTCTGGGGGTTTCCTACAAAACTAAAAAATGAATCATACTCTTACCATATGACCCAGTAATTGCATGCCTTAATATTTGTCCAAATTAGTTCAAAACCTGTGTTTTGAATGGAGGAATCCATTCAAATGCATACTGCTAAGTGAAAGAAACTAGTCTGAAAAGAAGTCTATATGCTGTATGATTTGAACTATACGACATTCTGCAAAATGCAAAGCTATGGAGACAGAAAAAGATCAGTGGTTGCATGGGGTTCAGGGAGAGGGAGGTATGAGTAGGAGAAGCACAGAAGAATTTTAGGGCAATGAAACCCAAACTATGCTTCATGATGCTATAGTAGTGGATATATGTCACTTTTTTTGTCAAAAGCCATAGAATGTATACCACCAAGACTAAATCTTAATGTAAACTATGGACTTTGGGTGATAATGAAGTGCCTGTGTAGGTTCATTAATTGTAACAAATTCATCAGTCTGGTACAGGACGCTGATAATGGGGAAGACTGGTGAGGGGGAGGGAGGGGTATATGGGAACTCTACTTTTTGCTCAATTTTGCTGTGAACTTAAAACTGCTCTAAAAAAGTATGTTAAAATGAACTCAAATAATGATTCTCAGTGATTTTTTAACCCTTTGTTTAATATTTTTTTTAACATTAAGAGGTTTATAAGAACAATAATTAACATTGATGAAGATAGGTATTTACTAACAAAATTTCAAAAACAATCCTTTTTGTATAGTTGCTGTTTTAGATTGATAAATGATTTTCACAATTTATTAAGTACCTTCAATGATGTACATGTTCCTTAAAACTAAGTATCAAAATAACCTGAAATTGGAACAAGCCTTCAAATTCCCATAGCAAAGTGTTAAATCAGGATTGTAAAAATAATTGATGGATTTTCAATTCTATTTTCTCCATAAAATTCATTAACAGCATTAATAATTCAATAAATTTAAAGCTTTGTAAAATAATCTTCAAGTAATTTAACACTTTCCTCTTTAGTTTACCTTTTCAATTTCTACTTTTATTTGTTTCAGGGAGTTTATAAAATTGATGTGTAGTATGTGTGTATATATAGATAGATAGATAGAGAGAGAGAGTATGTATATATATGTGGTATGTATATATATAAATAGACATGGATTGAGAAAAATAAATAAATGTGTATATACAAACACATATATTTTTAAAATCCTTAAAAGATTTCACAATAAAAACTTCAGAAGGACTAATGTGATTTAATGAAAAACACATGGTTCTTGGAGGCAGGCTAAACCTGTTTTGGGTTCCTAGGTACAATTGTTCAATCGTTCACATAAGCATCCTTTTGGATGAGTGAGTTATCATCTTTTGATTTGTTTTTCTTAACTTCAAAATGTACGTAAGAATACCTAACTTGTATAATTATTTTGAGGGTTAGAATCAACACATACCAATTCTTGCCATGTGGTACTATCCCAATATACAACTGATGTCATTATCAATTGAATTTTTATATAATTATCCATAACAAGTGTGTGTACACTATCTACTAACTTTGTTAAATGAAGTAACACACCCATTCTTATACATACATATACATACGTGTCTGATTTTTAGAAAATAAAATTAGTCATTTTTAAAGGAGGTACTAATTTGAGCTACCTATTTTTTATAAAGTCTAGTAAATTTGTTCAAACTACCTTATTCGGTACACCTGTTTCTAAACAGCTTAATGTTCGGTGGGTAGTTGTATAATTTTTAAAAATCTTGGCCTTTATAATAAAATTGTAACAAAAAAGTTGCTCAAAGAAACAATTGCACAATTAAACTGATTTAAAAATTCCTTCTTTTTTGCTAAAATTAGATTTATCCTCTACACTATTTTTTAACAATATGATTGTGCAGAGATAAAAGATACATGTCTAAAGATAGATAGATCATTTAATTTTGGCAGCAATGTCTAGATTTCCAAAAATATGTGTGAATTTAATCTAATAAAATAAATATAAACAGAACACTCATTATAGATGCCTGCATAGATGAATATATACTACTCATAGCTGCAACACCTTTTTTTATATGAATTTGTGGTTTTCCTTAAGGTGTTTATTTCAGATATAAAAGAGACGATCAAAGGGTTTAAGATAGTTCTTCTGTGTCATCTGGTATGGTTCTAAAGATAAAGATGGCAAAGTTAATTCAGAAAACTCATTATGAGAATAGTTGCAACTGTTCTATGTCCATCTATCACTGCAGATTGTAGTTAGAAAGAAATAGAATTTTACAAATTGAACACAAATGAGAAGATTAAAGACTAAAAGTCTCCATGCATTATAAAGTCATTGGGGTCAAAATTCAGTTGACGATCTTCATGTTTCTATGAAACTTTGGGATACTCAATTGATTTCATTTTCTTCACGAATAAAATTAAAGCCTCTATTCATTCAGGAATTTTACGTTTACTTTCTAAAATCAGGCACAATTTTCCTAACTTTTCAAGAAGACACTTTAATATCAATTATAGGAATAGTGTATGTATGAATCAAGTATATTGGCTGTGGTCATTGTCAAACAGATTTAGAGGGATAGCACACTAAAAGATAAGTGTTTCTGGTTTCACTCTGGGTTTGCACACCAAATGGGTGTGTCAAATTTACATTTAAGTAGTATAGGCTACATAATAACTACATCTAAATATTGTAACAATAAAATGATTATATATCTAATATATCTTCATTTTTTAACACTTTTTATTCTTTGAAAGAATACCAGACCAAAAAAATGACTCTCCAGTGGACACTTTCTAGATGCTCCTGGGAAGCATAGAATCTAATTATGCTGTAGTTTGCCTACTAACAAATTTGGTCTGTGTGCCATCATTATGACACAGCTCTGTAAACCATTTCAATGACATGATTTGCCTCACTAATGATAGTTTATTTCTGTTAATTTGTGATAAACATGAGTGTGATGGTGTGTTTCAGGGCGAATTTATTATGACAATGTCTGGTAGTAACCTGCAGAAATTTAAAACATGAGTATAGATGAATCCTCATTTAATAAATTCATGGTATTTTTAAACAACACATGTAACTACTTTATTTTACATATGCATGTACACACACAAAGCTGTCAAATTTTGTCTGCTATGTGATTAAATCTCTTACTTTTTAATATTTATATTCTCATTACTGTATTTCTTGGTTTATTTTAAATCTTGTTTAATGTTGCCTGATTTCTAGCTCTTTTAACTGTATGAAAATCAACTCAAATGAAAAGAATAGGATGTGGATAAACAAGTAGGTGAATTTTCTATTTCCCAAAATAACTACTTAAGCTATTTGCAGAAAAAGGAGATATAAAAATATCTAAGGGAGAAGAGATAGACTTATTTTTTCCAAAAACAATGGACATTTTTCTTCATTCATGTGATTGCCATTTGCATTTTAAGGTGATTTTTTTTAAAGCGCTGAACTTCATTCTTTCCAAAGGAAAAATAAATGGCGTTTACTAATTTAGTAGAAGTGATTTACAAATAGAAAATATTTTTTGGTATCATTCCATATATAAAATAACTTAATAAAATCTTATAATAACATAGGCCTCATGAGGGTCAGAGATTTTTGTCTCCTGTTATCACTGCTGAATCCTCAGTGCCTTTAAAACAGTGCCTGGAAAGCATTCTAGTAGGCAATCAATAAATAAATCAATAGTGAATCAACTGTGAGGTGGATTCATAAAGTAACTATGATAATAGCACTTTGTGACCAGATTCCATGATGCAATATCTCTACTAAACATCTCACTAGTCAAACTATATCTTTTATATTGGGTAACATTTATCTTAAGTCATCTAGAAAGTTACTGAGAGGTATTAAGCCTGTTTAAATGAAGACTATATATAATCGAGAGAATATTTAAGGAAAGCTGATAACTTAAGTTCAAAATGTGATTTAAAGAAAAGTAAACTAACTCTGTGGAGTTGTTAAGAGTTTGTCGAACACCTTAAAGATACAGAAACAGATTACATATCATAAAAGCCATGAGAAAAACTCCATTATTTCATCAGCTCATCTTCATCAGGAGTACAACATACCTTACTGTGCAACAACTTCACCTTCAGTGCAAATAAACCAATTTATACCACAGGCTTCATAACATGTTGAGTTTTAAGCTTTGTAAAATGGAACATGCCTCTGGTCTTATATTGCAGTATTCATTAAAGGTTTTTATTCTTATTACAGAAAGTAGAATTTTAAAATATAGAATAATCCCCCAGAACACTCCCTTTCAATTACAAAAGCGAATATTTCAAGCAATCACAGTAAATATCAAAAGACTAATTCTTGACTACCAGAAATTATGAATCAGCTTTGCAAAAACAAACATCTTTAACATGTTGAATTATCTTCTAAAGTATAAGGAATATCTTTCCACTTGTGTCTACTTTCATGTGCTTCAGAAGTGTTGTAAAATATTCCTTGTAGAAATTGTGGACATTTCTATTAAATTTATTCCTAATTATTTAATATTTTTGTTGCTATTATAAATGGAGTTTTCTCTCTCTCAGTGTGTCTTGCTTATCATTTTTGCGTATATAGAGTTTTTATTTTTATATGTTATTTTTATATTCTGCTACTTCTAATTCCATTTTCATTTAATTTATCTTTATCAATGATTATCTGGGTTTTTCAGGTATACCATCATATCATTTGTAAATAGGGATAGTTTTACTTCTTCACCCATTCTCATACCTCACATTGATTTCTCCACACTGCCCAGGCTGATATCTCTGGTAAATGTTTCAGAGTTATGGAAATTCTCAGCATCTTCGCCCTTTTTTTGGTCTAAGTGGAAATTCTTTGCTTATTCATTAAACATAATCATCTCTCAATTCCTATTTTCTTGAGTTTTTAAAAAATATATGGCTATTGAACTGGACAACAATTTTCTCAAATCTATGTACATAATCACATAATTTCTTCTTTAGTTTTATTAATAAGGTACATGATGTTTATGAATTTCCTGATATTGAATCAACCTTACAGACTTGAATAAATCCTGTTTTTTAAGGTGTATTATTCTATAATGTGACAGTGAATTCTGTTGTCAAAATTATATTGATCTTTCTTTTATTTAAACTATATTTTTTCTTGTCTAGTTATCAGTGTTATGCTTGCTTCATTGACGGAATTACGAAGTTATTCATCCTTTTCAATGCTCTGGAGAATTTATAGAGCACTGAGACTATTTTAGTGTTTGAAGGTTTAGTAGGATCCCTATGTGAAATGTCCTGGCTATTGTGTTTTTGTGTGTATGTATGGCAGAGAGAGGAGGCTGAGTATTTCGTTAACACTTTTACTAATTCCTTTTATGGAAATTGGTCTGTTTAATCTTTCTAAGTCTAAGGGAGTCAATGTTGGCAATCTGTATTTTTTCTAATACATATTCTATTTCATTTAGGTTTTCAAATTTATTTGCATAGAATTCTGATTTTTTTTTCAATTCTATTTATATAAATTTTTGAGGGGTATAGTGTGTTGTTTCAGTACATGAATATATTGCACAATGATTCAGTTAGGGTAGTTTTGTACCCATTAGTCTCCCCCTTTTCCTCCCTCACACCCCCTCTCACCTCTCAGCCTCTGATAACCATTATTCTACTCTCTACTTTTATGAGAACACATTTATTTATTTGTTCGCTTGTTTATTAAGATTCCACATAGTAGTGAGACTATGCAGTATTTGTCTTTCTGTGCCTGACTTACTTCACTTAACATGATGGTTTCCACTTCCATCCATGTTGCTGCAAATGATATCACTTATCTCATGATTTTATTTTCATTCCCTCTCCTTCAAGGGTGTTTCCAACTTGCCATTTCTTATGTGGTATATTTCTGGTTTCTCCCTTTCTGTCTTGATCATATTAGCTTGAGTCTCTTGCCCCAATTTTGGGTTTAAATTCATTGTGAATGTCTCCCAGATGAGGTGGGTAGGAAGCTATAAAGGAACCTTCCTAAGAATCCTAGCTAGAGAATGGAGCAAACACTCTCATGCTCATGTTATTTCTCTGTTAATACACCTACCCTTCCTTGGGAGTCCAAGCCCAGAAATTCATAACACAGACATGAAAATTTTCTTTTCCTCTCTATTTCTTTCCTCCATCTCCCCCCATCAATTCATGCCAAATAGACAGACTTCATTTTTCTTTTTACTTATTATATGCTCCTTCTACCATGAAAAGCCATGGCCTCCTGACCTAGGTGAAAGAGATATTTATACTCTGAGAAGCAAATCTAGGATCTTAAGTCTTCAGGTTGGGTTTTAATTGCAAGAGGAATTTAGAAAGTTTCTCCATACTTAAGCCTAGTTTTCAAATTGATTGCTCTGTAATGGAGGTAAATATCTGCCCTATCCTGCTCATGGCAAGAAGCGTCTTTCCTCCAATGGAGTTGAAAGCCTTCAGAGAATCCAATTTAAGAAGATATTAAAATGCATTTGGTGATACTTGCTGGACTCATTGAAAGAGTGAATGGTCTCTGTACTTCTATGTTTTAGAAGAGACTTTGGTCAATTAGTATCATTTCTTACATGTTTGGTAAAATTCACCAGTGGAATTATCTGACCCAGTACTCTCAGTTTTCATAACATTTACAGAAAATGTTTACAGAAAAACAAATCAATTGCACTACGGAAATATTCATAATTATTTTCATTTATTCTATTGAAGCTTGACTAGTATAATTAGGCAAGCTAATTAGCAAATAAGTAAAAATAAGCAGTGTGGTGACTGCTTATTTGTGTGAAAGTTAAGTGAATTGATCATTTTTACATTAATTGAAAAATAACCTACACATTCATTTATTCCCAGCTTCTTTGTTATCTTTTGGAAAGCAATATAAATGATAGATTTTGTTCTTTTTTTTTTTACACATTATCAGATTCATACTTAGTAAAATTTTACACTCAATATTTTTGAAGTTTTAATTGGTACTTTATATCAGCATGAATGACCTCCTATTGCTTCTTGCACTTTACCAAATCGTATAATAATCCTGGACCTCTCAAATGAGAGAAAGTTCTTCCAAGATTTATAAGCTCATGACCTGCTATTGTTCTTTTCAAGCTACTGTGACCTTCTTGGCTCATCATTCAATAAAATGAATTCTCTTTTATGGTGGTGCTAAGTCTCAGTGTTTAGAAAACCAGTGACCTTTTCTCTCACAGTAACGGTGTTTTTACAAGTCTAGCCCTCTTAAAACTAAAATTGGTTGACTTTATGCATATTTTCTTAACTGTAGGAGACTGAGAGACATCAGCAACTAGTGCCATTCCTAGTTTGAAATTTTGCCAAGTGGCATAAAAGCTCAAGATATATTAGCATTTAGTTTTGTGGGTTACTTTAAATAAAATGTCATACAATATCTGTCAAATGTGCCATCCATAAGTGCATGCTTCATATCTCAGGAGTATTTACAGTGAATCTCTCAAAGACTATTGCTATTTTGAAGGTATATTATGAAGATGTGTAATGTGTATGATTGTTCTAGAGCATCATTTCTGAGTGTTTATGTTTCTCTTTTTATCTTGTTCTTCTTATTTGATAACAAGATTCCTAATGTTTTTATAATGTTTTTATCTTCAAGGGAAGAATTTTTATTTAGACAGTAAAAATGACTTTAGTCTACAATGTACTTTTCATCTCCCTCTGGAAATATTTCTTCCAAGTCTTAGTTGCATAAAAAGAAATATGTACCTGTCAATTATAGTCATTATGGTTTGCAATCTCCTTATGCATTTTGATTAATATATATGATAAGGCTGCACTGATGATTACACACTGAACTGGTAGCAGTCTCCCAAAATATTCATGAATTTAAAAAAATCAATATGTTATACATTCAAATAATATGTTAGGGTTTGCTTAATTGCAATTATTAATGATTTTAGTCGATCTAAAGAGAGAAGCAAAGTCAGGGACTTTGTTAAAGTTATTAAAATTGACTTTGGGAAATGCATTATATCATTTCATGTTTAGTATAGTTAACTTCCGAACTTTTTTCCCCAGATTCTCTATGTCAACCCATACATGTGGGACAGTGAATATTTCCAAGTTATGATTATTTCTCAATAGGGACTAAACTGAGGTTAAATATTTGCTTAGGCAAAATAAAAACAGAAAATATGCACATGGAAAAGTGATCAGTACCATAAATTTGCCTTCTCAGAAAAAAAAATGTGTTTTGGCATTAACAATAGCAATAACAACAAACATTTAATGAGATCCTGTTCTATGTGGAAACTTCTCAAAACCACTCTATGTAATTGGTACTATCATTAGCCACATATTATAGATAAGAAAATGAGTTTCAGAGTGTTTTCTGGAACCTTCCAATTGTCTAAGATGTGGTAAATACAGAACAGGATTTTAAACTCACGTATTCTTACTTGAGGACCTGAAAGTCACACTCCCTGTGTAATTGCTCATGAGTGAAATGTTGTGCTAAGGAATTCATTTTCATTACTTCACATGACTCTTTGGACTAAAGCCAACTGGGACATTATTTTCCCAGTTATAGTGACAAGAAAACCAAAGTTCAGGAATGTTAAATAAATTATTCCAGATACACTTCACTAGTGAATAGCACATTAAGAATTTGAATCTAGATTTTACCCTATAGTCTTTGTTCTTAACCCCTGTAGTGACTGTCTTTATAAAAGTTGCACTCTATTCCTCAAAGACAGCTCTGTATCAGAGTTCTTTTAGCTTTTCAAATAGAATAGTACCTAATTCCCATTAGTACAGTGACACTAATTGCATCTTATTTTCATTTTTCAGATATTTATTGAGGCTGAGTGTTTTAGTATTTGTATTTAATAACTTGTTTATTTTTATGAATATTTTACACTATTTCCATTTTATTCTTCCTAGGATAATTGATGATTGCTATGATAAATGCATTAATAGTGCTCTTATTATTTAAATTATTATTTTTGTAATAATAGTACTGTTTTTGCATTATATTTTAATGTGATAATTGCCAAATTATGTAAAGTAGGAAAAAAAAAATCTGAATAAGTTTGAACAAGCCCAGATATTGATAAAAGTTTTTGTAAGCATTAATATACCTTTGAACGCTAAACTGTCCTTTTTTGTCCTCTAATCCAGTTTCTGGAATAAGTGTTAGTGACTCAAATAATGAGTAAAGTTCATGGATTTAAGTGTGATGGAGTGGCTAAAGCTAAGAATATGCTTGTCATCTGAGAATGCAATATTTTGGAATGTTATCGATTATAGTTTCCAGAGCAAGAACACTTTATGCATCATTTATTATTACTAGCAACAATTTTTATTACCTGTGTGTCAAATAAATGGAAAGTTTCTTCTAACTGAAAAGTTGTTGACATGAGTGTATGCTACAGTCACACTAGATTCTATCATATTTTGTAGTAAAGATAGCCTCTGGATGTGAGAATTAGGGTAAGTCTTAAAGCAGAAGAATGTGCTGACAATAGTATTACAAGATGGGATTTATATTCCATATCTACTTCATGTAGTTATTGATTATTTGAAAGATATTCTTTCTAACACAGTCCTGGGAACCAACTTGTCTTCCTCCCATTGCTTTTAAACCAGTTCTATCTCAGGAGGCAAAATCTTTCTAGGCAAATCAATCAGAGTAAAACTGAACACTGAAACATTCACCACCATACTGGCTTTCCCGATGCCTGACCATTGATATACTTCTGCAGATTAGAGTATTGAAAATAATAGCATTAGAGGCTGAGTAGTTTCCTGTATTATACCAACATGGCAGAAAGGAGGCAGCTTTCCAAGTCAAATTTTGAGTGTTACACAGGTATAGGATAGCAGTCCTTTACCTCACACATGTGCATGCTCGAAGAAAATGTTAGAGTTTTGTATGTCTTTATCAAAGTGTGATAAATCATCAGATTTATTTTGGTGTAAATATTAAAAATACAGAATCTTAAGCCCAACCCCATATCTATAGAATCAGAAAACTGGGTCTGAGATCTCAGATTATGTATTTTAACCAGTACCTTAGATAATGTTTATGTTGACTTTGGTTTGACAACTAGGGCAATAATGGCTTTTGAAACATACAAACATGGATTAGAATGGAGGTTCTAGTAAATTATCTAAGCCCTAGTCTGCATTATAAAACTGTGGAAAGAACAAAATTTATTCCAAATTATTCTTTTAAATTAAATGAGATAATGGGTAAGAAGCATCGATAGTCCAGAGTATAGCATGTAAATAATAATGTTAGATATTATTATTATCACTATTTGCATCCATAGGAAAGCTGCAAAAATGTTGGTTCTTGATCCAAATGAAAACCTTGTATTGTGTTTATAGAGTGAGGTTATCTCACAAGAGCTTCTACCCTACACATTTCTTAGTAAATAATTGTAAATGTTGTTTTTTGACTCAATTTTCCTCTTTCCTCACATTCTGCCAATTAAATCTCCAAAATAAATCTCTAGTCTATTCACATCTATCCATTCCTACTGCTCTAGCGTCCCAGCTCAAACTAACTCACCTCTTACTTGGAAGCAAAAACCTGCTAAAGAAAAACACTTAAAATTTTTAAATTACAAAACTGATTGAGGTAGTTCCCTACCTAAATGTAACTATTTTTTAAAAATGCTATATATTTTTTTAAACAATCTAATAATGCCTTAAAAATAAAACAAACCAAAAACCTCAAAGCTATTGCAGGTTCTGGTTCTCTAGCCCCATTTTTAAGAATGTGCCCTCTTCAGGTCTGTTTCCCAGGCACCCTACAGTTGTTTCTTCAAATGGACTCAGTTACCAGTGCCCTCAGGATAGTGTATATACCACTTCTTTTGTAATCAGTTCTAACCCATAACTACCCCCCACCCAGGTTTCCTGGCTATCTCCAGCTGCATTTTAGGCCTTTGTCCATGTCACTCCCTGGAAGAAACCAACCCTAAATCCAATCTAAATAAAATTCCCCTGCATTTCTTCCGTTTTTCTTTCCTTGGAATCTAGATGAGTTGTTTCTTCCTAACCTATAAATCTCTTAGTTTATTGGATGCCTATATTCACCTTAATACTCCAATCTCCATGAAGATATAAGATCTCTTTGTTCTGTTCTTCACTGTAGTCCCCAGGGCAAGCATATCAGTTAAAACATTAGATACTCATTGTATAGTTGTCCCCTGAATAAATGATTGGATAGTTCAGACACTTCTTTTAAGCAAATGTTCTATGCTCACCCACTTGGCACTCTTTTATTCAAAACTGAGAGTTTCATATATGTATATAAATGTGTGTGTGTGTGTGTGTGTGTGTGTGTGTGTGTGTGTGTGTGTGTAGTTCTTGGGAAGAAAATATAGCACAGCACCATTGCTATTGTTTTAATAGAAAGCAAGACAACTTACAAAATTTTCAAATCCTCAGCTTTTATGCTCTCCTTTGGGCAACACTCTTTTAAATGTTGACAGCATAAAATTGGTTCAGCACTCAAGTCTTCTTTCTGCAGATTATTTCTATGGATAAATCAGCAGGCCTGAATAATTCTTTCCTTTAGCAAGTACTGTGGGACAAGTAATCCAATTACTCCAGGGGCTTTGTGACATTAAGTGAGGCAATTCAAGAAATCACTAACAGTATCTACTTTTAGGATCTCAAAGTATCTTATATTTAAACCTTAAGTGCTTTGCTTCTTATTTTCCTTCTCTCCCCCCCTTTTATTTCCTGTAATTTAGGTGTAGATGTTTTCAAAATAGGGTAATTTATTAGTGCTTTTATGTGATTGTGTTCATGAGGGTGTAATAAATTTCAGAATTTCTATAATTTCTATGGAGCAAATTTGGCTTTGGACCCCTGTCCTCTAGGATAATTAAGTAGAGTATATGCCAGGTATTTTGCACACATTATTTCATTCAACCGTAAAATATTTCCAAACATAGAATACTATTATTAGCATTTTATAGATAACAAAACTAAGAAAAGATTAATTATCATGTTCAATAAACTTAGTGTATTCAATTAACTCATTCATTTTTCATTTATTAATTTATACAAAAATACTGAAGCCATATTGGTGAATAAAAGAGAGGCTTTGTCTCATCTTATAAGAGATAACTAGAAACAAACAATAAATGCTTATGTATAAAATAATAAGTATTAAGGTTATTAAAATAAGGAAGTATAAATAATATAGATATATGGGTAGTTGAAGGAGGTTGAGAAACTGAGCTCTTTCAGCTTTTGCGCTCAGGAAAGACAGCTCTAAATCCTTCACAATTATACAGAGATTTCAATTAAAAAAAGAGAGTGAACTGTGAAATTATTCAGATTACTGGCCTTCCAGGAACAGGAATAACAAGGGTGAAGTCTCTAAGGCAAGAATAAATTTGGCAATTAAGGAACAGCAAGATGGTCTGTAAGTGAGCATACTTAGTAGGGCAAGAATGGTGCAGTAGGGGTTAGAGAAATAGTCCTTAAATTTTGGGTCAGAAAAGGCCATAGAAATGACTTTAAGTATTCTTCTATGCTTGACAAATGTCATCGAAGAGAAGGTTTTAAACCACTATGAGGCATGATCTTTTTAAAAAAAATAGCAGCTTTTTGACATATGATTTACATAAAATTGACCATTTTAAAGTGTACAATTCAGTGATTTTTAGCATACACATAGAATTGTGCAACCATGACTACTGTCTAATTTCATAACATTTTCATCATCCCCAATATAAATCCAGTATCGATTAACAACTGTTTCTCATCCTCCCCTTCCTCCGTCCCTTGGTAACCACTAATCTTTTAGTACAATTTATATTTTTGTGTGATTAATTGATTAATGTATCTCTTCCCCACTAGACTGTTAAGAGTCATGAGAACAACAACAACAATAAAGTGGCTGGTATTTAATAGTTACTCAATAATAAATATTTTTAGTATAAGTGAGTGAAATATACAAAGAAAATACTTCTTAAAATTCTTCCTAAAAGTTTGCATTAAATTTTTCTTGAAATAAAGAAAGCCCTTTTAGTCCCATTTACCTCACAGTAATTTATAGAGTATTTGCACAGTCTATTACACTTTTTAAAAACCACATTACTAGGGAAGGTTATATATTCTTTGTGCATTATACTCACATCCCAAGTACAATTTCAGTTTCCACTTAAGTTTTCTCTATCACTTAATAAACCAGTTTGCTTTAGCTGTAGCATTCATTAGAAGTATTATAAATGTAGCCTTTTACATTTTTTCCACAAAATGTTTGTGATGCTTTCATCATGGCGTGAATCTTGCCCGCTAATAAATACAGTATCACACTATCAGGCACATCACTTTCTAGATATATTCATTATCTCTTCTTTTCCATGATAATAATTGAATTTGGATTTCTACTTAGAGTCATTTTTCAAAGTAAAAAATATTGTTTTAATTTTTCTTTATTTTCGTATTCATTTTTGGTTTATTAAGTTATTTTACGTGCAATGATGAGTTGAGAAAAGCAATGTTGAGTTACAATGAAGAAAATGAAAATGGGTTGTGCCCACTCTCTATCTCAATAGCATGCTACTGCACACTATTGTACAACAGACATAAAGCTAATTCAGTCCTCAGTAAAATGACATGCTATTTTATATTCTGGAACTTGAGATTTGTTTGCAGAAAGTGAAAACCATGAATATCACATATGGAAGTGTCAAATTTACTGCAGATGTGGAACAGTCAAAAGCCTACAAAACCAATGGGAGATGTTTGGATTGATATGAAGGGTTGGTATATCTGGTGGACTGGAGACACCACAGGTCACCCAATTGTAGGAGCTACTGCTTCCATGAAGAAATGTAGACCCACTATTAGCAGGTATGATTTTTAAAGGAGAAACTGGAAACTCAGGTTTTTAAAAGGTGGTACCTTTCATCTTAAATACTGTCAATTAAAAAAAAATGACCAACACCATATTTCCTAACACTCCATGACCTAAACAACATAGCTCTGGGCCAATTTTATGCTACGGGTGAAGTCTAGTCTACTATCTTATGAATAATGTTTGTTTGTCACTTTTAAAATTTTTTATTCAGTGGTATAGTGAATGAATCACAGTCTATGAAGATGGAAAGTGTTGTGAAAGGTAAAATAGTACCTCTAGAGAGAAAGCTCAAAGACCCCTGAATAGAAAGCAAGGGGATAATTAAAAGGAGAAAGAACTTTAAATTGCATACATAATTTCTTCTCTTATACTAGAGGCAATTCTATCTTTATCTACAGCATTGCCTCCTAAAGCCCCAAGGAAGACATCTCTGAGCTTGTGTGGGTATTGAACCTTATCATTCTCATGCACAAGGATTAGCCTTTGGCAAAAAGGGACAAGTGAGAATTAAATCTTCAAAATAGCTTCAATTATAGCAGCAGGATTAGTATGTAGTATTTTCTCTCTGAGTTCTCACATGGATTTAAGATCTATTGCTTTTTTTTTTTTCTGTAAAGTTTTAAAGTCTCTCTCTTTCCTGAAGAGAAGAGCATTATCCTTAATTAAAAGTCCTGAGAGAGCTTTAGAGGTCTGTAGTTCAGATTGTGTCGTTTGAATCTTTTCATTTAAGCTCATTCTGCCAATTTTCGGATATTTTTTTCAAGATTGGTGATTTTAGGGGCATAGGAATCAATTTACTTCCAAGTGCTTGGATAGTTTTTTATATGATTTATAATACCTTCCTAACCAGCTACATGCAGATTCAGATTTTGCTATGTCAGTAACAAGAGCACAATGGGTTCCCTGAATATTTACAGAATTATTGTCATTTTGTTTTTCTTTTAAAGATGTAGTCATTAAATAAACATCTCATAAAATTACATTATTTGGTCTGTAGGCACTGAGTACCTTGAAATTTACCCAAATAATGATGTTCTATGGATGGATAGAGTATTTTGTTATGAAATCATATTTAAGCCGCCTGTACAGTCAGATGAGCATACAGTATTCGGTTACCTCGGTTCTAGCTCTGCATCATCCATTAATCTTAAGCAAAGTTACTTAATATCTCACCAAACTTGAACTTCCATTTTTAAAAAAGAAAGTTGGAATTTGACCTCTCTGAGTCTTCTTTAGTTCTACCATTCTGCCATACTGAGTCTTATTTTCTTTAGTAAATGCTGTAGTTGTTAAATTCTTGGTCAAAGGGGTAAAACAAATATACAACAAAATCTCTGGCCCACCAATTACTCCCACTATGACCTTAGAAAAATTATTCATGTCTTCAAAAGTCATTTTCTTATTTGTAAAATTTAGAATTAGAATATTTCCTATCTCAGATACTATTAAGAAGATGAATTTTAAATAAATAAATATATGTATTTATGGAACCAGGTTTTTCAAGGCTCCTTGGGGGTGTCAAATACAAGGATAGCTCAAAAGTCAAAATACAATTCTAATATAATTTATTTATTGATTTTCTTAAACCTTGGAAGTAGTTAGATTTTCATGTGTGTGTGTGTGTGTGTGTGTGTGTGTGTGTGTGTGTGTGTGTACATTATGTTTTTTAATCTTATTTACCAGGCTTGCAAGTCAGAGCACGAAATCAACAGCACTTTAGCAGTACAACAAATTATTATGAGTGTCAATATCCTCATTAAAAAAGAGTAAGATACTCCACATAGAATCACTATTCTTTGAAACTTGAAACCAATGAACATTTTTAGTGCAGCACTTTCTAAGCTCGCGTGTGCCTTGACTCGACGTGGCTCTACCTCTCAATTATCTTTTTTTTTTTTTTTTTTTTTTTTTTTGTTGTTGAAATATTTATTTATTTTTTTTTTTAAATTTTATTTTGTCGATATACATTGTAGCTGATTAATGCTCCCCATCACCAAAACCTCCCTCCCTTCTCCCTCCCCCCCTCCCCCCCAACCATGTCCTTTCTGTTTGTTTGTTGTATCAACTTCAAATAATTGTGGTTGTTATATCTTCTTACCCCCCCCCCCGTTTGTGTGTGTATGTGTGTATGTGTGTGTGTGAATTTATATATTAATTTTTAGCTCCCACCAATAAGTGAGAACATGTGGTATTTCTCTTTCTGTGCCTGACTTGTTTCACTTAATATAATTCTCTCGAGGTCCATCCATGTTGTTGCAAATGGCAGTATTTCATTCGTTCTTTTTACCACAGCTCAAGGTCCTCTTCTCACATCCATGACATAATATTTTCTGCAATTTTTGTTCTATTCGTTCTATATCCTGTCCAAAAAACCAGGATCACAGGTGCATGATCCCTCAGATTATTTATCAGGCCTTGGTTGATAGAAAAATGCTGGAGCTTTGAAAGAAGTTCCTGTCACTGACATTCTCTTTCTTTCCAGAATAATTTACAATGTATTTCAAAATCAGGTGTCTTAAAGTGAAGGTTAAAGAAAAAACATTCAGCCAATAAGTTAACGAGTCCATTTTTTCCCCACTTCTATTTCGTTACTTCTCATTTTGCTGTATAAATCTGTTTTTAACTCTGGAACACGCAGTCCCAAACTGGGTATTCTCCAGGTGGGAAAAAGTAATTCCAAATTCAACATGATCTTTATAATATCCCTTTATCTTTCTGGTGATATTTCAAGAAACATATCGGCTTGAACCACATCCCATTTTAGTCCTTCATAGCATAAATACAAGATTCCAGAGGCATGGTTAAAATGCTCCCATGTACAGATAAGTACTATAAACTTGGTCCAAATTCTGTCACAACCACCCCAATTTTAATGCTGATAAAACCATAATTTTCTGGCTTCTGTTACTTGTTCTATTCCAAGCTCAAATCTATGTGAAAAGAAATTCTTATAAAAATAACACAATGCCTTTACTTGTATTTTTAGAAAGCTGAAAAGGAAACATTTTTCAAATACTATTCCTGTCTTAATTTCTCCCATCAAATGTATTGCTAATATTCTCATACCTTTATTTCCAATATTTTATGAGAATAAAACAACATTCTTTTCTCCCAGTGCTACCCACTGTAAGAATGGACATGGCCTGAAAAATTTAGTTTTGACAAAGTGGACGTACTCAAACCTCTAGATCATTGATGAACTGCAAGCAATATGCCAGGAAGTGCACAGAACCTAGAAAAAATACTTTTATTTATATTTCACCAATTTATTCTAGAGAATCAATAAGATGTTGCAGTGTTCAAAACTCCTCATCTCTCAAGCTCACTTTAACCTGAGCGTGGAAGGAAATGCAGGGAACTCTTTGGACTCATGTTAATAATTTCCTCCTCTTACATATACTTTTTAATTACTTTGATAAATAGTTAGCATCACAACTTGGGAAATAAATATTAGAAGATAGCAAAACACTAGAAGCAACTTCATTTTGGAAAATAAATTAAAAAACAAAACAAAACATTTGACCAAAGAATGAAATGAATAAAGATAAATTTTGTACTTTATTCAACACTTATTCAACCTAATTTTGTAAGAACACTAGCCCAAAAATCAATAATAAAATTATGAGTAGGAAGAGACAAATTTATCCTTAACATGTCTCCATTATCATCAAATATACTAGTCATATGCTTACTTAAACTATTTGAGGGTCTATGAATTGTAAGGGCTGTATAAATATTAAAGAAAAAGATGACCAAAATGTATATAAGGCATGGAATTTAAGCCCAAATATCTTATTCTGGTGTGGGAAGGAGAGAAGATACATATACAAATGAGAGAATTAATGTGAGCCAAAGAGGAAATGATAAATGGGCCTATAAAATGTGGAATTAGCCATATTTAAGAGTCTAAGTTTTGGCTTCCTAGCAAGGTACTTGACCTGCTTAAACACTCAGAAAAGCTTATTAAATTTGAACAGTGGTTGTCAAACTTGTTCTGCAAAAGGCTAGATTATAAATATTTTATGCTTTGTGGCTCATGTGATCTCTGTTGCAAATACTCAGTTCTGCTGTTGTAATGTTGAAGCTGACATAGAAAATATATAAACAAATCAACATGGCTGTAGTCCAATAAAACTTTGTTATGGAAACTAAAATTTGAATTTCATATTATTTTCACATCTCATGAATGGTAGTATTCTTTTGATATTTTTGAACCATTTGAAAATGTAAAAACCAATGGTGAACTGAATTTAGCCCATGGGCCATGTAATTTGTCTACCCCTGAATTAGAACATTAGTGTACAGAAAAGAGTAGTTTTTGACAATTTCTTTACTCTAAGAAAGCTTATCTGGGGAGAGATGACTGATGAAGGGCTAAGTTTCTGTTTGATGGAATGGTGGATTGGGAAGATGTAGAGGCAAAAATATATCCTTGTACAATTGAACTTTGTTCAAAGAGCTTTGCTTTCTTTCAAATTAATTATATATTGTCTACCCTTTCATATTCTCTGTAATCTTTCTTTTAGTAATGTTTTACATATTTTAAACTTCTTTAGCTCTTTCTTCCCCACCCCACCCCTGGGCCCCATAGTTTCTTTGTGTCTCCATACTTTTTAGCCAAAGCTTAAATGTTAGAAAGGTAACTCCACATTAGCTAGAGAAATCTATCTCAGTTAAATTTTGTAGAAAACAAGAAGATGCAATTTAACAAAGTTTTTTTAAGGAAAGTGTCAGCCTCAAGTACTAAGTAATAATCGTTTTGATCTCTAGTAGCTTTGCATATGTAATTTTCTATCAAAGTTTCATTATTTTTAACTCATGCATATATGGGTAGACTAAATGTGTCATTGTTGATTTTACTCAGAAGGTAGACTCAAAATAGTATATTGTTTGCTCCTATTAAATCATACTTCTTCTTTGCTGTTTTTCTGGCTCCTCCTTCCTTCATACTTGATTTATTTTGCCTACATGGTAGATTAAGCATATTATAAAAAAGAAAGTCATTTCTATTTAATTGAAACCATCCCAAGTGAATCTGATCTCAAGGAAATTTTACCAGACAGTCTCCTTTCCACACAGAAACAGGGCAGCAAAAAATAATAACTGTTGCCTCTGAAGCAGCAAGGAAGTTTATTGTTGGCTAAAACAATCAAGAGAGATGACTATCTGAAGATAATTCAAACATGCACATGACAGGTTAGGAATCTCATAGTTTCCTTACGAATAAACATTTTGAAATGTAGAGTAGGTGATTTCTTCAACATAATCTTAAGAGTAGGGTGCTTAAATAAATAGCATTCCTACTTTGCAATACCATGTAACATAGAAGAATTAGTGCTACCCAAAATAAATAATATATATTCCTGACATTGCCAATATTTCCGGGAAGAAAATATTAATGTGTCAAGATTTATAAATATAGAGATTCAATCTTTCTAATGTCCAGATTAGAATAAATAATAACCTGCTATTAAGTAAATCTTATGAAGTAAAAAAAATACATTTGGCAAAAAACAATCAATACAGTGACTTTAGCAAAACAGATGATATCAACCTAGTCAATCACTTACATTTTTTTTGTTTGTTTTGTTTTGTTTTGTTTTTTATTAAATTGAATGGTACTTATATACAGGGATATTTTTTTCTATATATATCTGTGAATTTATGAATATGTATTTGTTTTAAGCAGAGAAAGTGCATGTGAGAGATTTTCTTTTATTTTTTGGTTATCTTGATTTTACATTATATATGTGTATTATGCAAAGGGAATGTCTTGGTCTATTTTGGCTGTTACAGTAAATAACAAACTGGGTAGCTTCTAAACAACAAAAACTTATTTCTCAGAATTCTGGATTTTGTAAATTCTATAATAAAAGCACCGGCAAATTTGGTGTGTAGTGAATATGCACTTTCTGGTTCATAGATGGCACCTTTTGGCTTGTGTCCTCACATGGTTGAAGGGAAGAACTCTGGTGTCTTTAGCGCCTTGTATGGGCACTAATCCTATTCATGAGAGCTCCACCTTCTTGACCTAATCACCTCCCAAATACCCCGCACCCATTAATGCAATGACGATAGTGAAGGGATTTCAACATTTGAATTTGGGGGAAAGGTGGAGGGGACACAAACTTTCAGACCATAGCAAAGATTTTGTATTATATAAGAGAATTTAACTTTGAGCTTGATAGTCCCAAAATATAAACCACAAAATTTAAATATTTTATGAACGTTCTTTCTTTCTGAAGTGTAATCTTCAAACTTTCTGACTCAGAATCATCTGGGAACCTTTTGTGAAAAAGTATGTTATGTCATATATACAAATTCAATTGGCTTAAAAAACTAGATCTATCATTTACATTTTAAACAAGTATCTCAGATGATTCGTATGCCTATCAAACTTGAGGAAACGTGGCTCTAATACTTAACTGTTTTCTTCCTTTCTTCTTACCTTGCCTTTGCTTTAATTATAGTTGTCTATAAATTCTCTCAGAATAACAAGACATTGCTTTGCTTTCAGTTTCACTAATCTTTCTTTCACCAAGATTTGCAGGCTTGCCTCAAATTAAATGTAATATTAAGCTTTGAAAAAATACAGTACCTGGGCCAACACTGAAAAGCAGATTTTCTGACCTACTACAGGGCCAAGTAAGCATAGAAATCAAGGTTTTGTATCAAGCGGATGCAGCAGATTACAAAATATAGTTTTTCAACACTGCAGTAGAAGTAACCTTGCCCAGGCCCTCAAAGAGGTCCATTTACACCACCAGGTGTATTCTCTGTTTCCTTAGGATCTTCTGTACTTCATTTACAGATGCCAAGTTGAGTACCCTGCCCAGGAATCCCCATCATTAGGTCATGCTTGCAGACACGATCTAATAAGCTAATGCTACAGAGTGTGGGTGTCCAAGATGATTGCCGCCCCAGCTAAGTGCTGTCACAGGGCAAGATGGATAATGATACTACTTATCTTTACTGCTGCTTGGCAAGTGAGAGATACACCATCTCAACCGAAATCCCTAAATCTCACCAGCTGGGAAGAGATGCTTTCTCTAGGATTGCATAGAAACTTCACAGGAATCTCCACTAGTTTACCCAGTGTGTGCTCCAGTGAGCTGCATGCTTCTTGCATAGGCAATCTGCTCCAGCTTGTGCCCACATCTGGTCAGTCTTCAGCTCACATAAGAGGTCGGGCCTTGTACATTCTTTCTTCCTCCTCCTCATCTTCTACTACTACCTCAGTGTCAGTTTCCAATGGGATTCATGTCTTTGTATCCCAATTTACCCATGAAATAATGGCGTGGACTTCCCCCTTGGGGAACTCTCATCCCCTAACTTAGTGTACCTACACTCCAAAGTTTCTAATTTATTATCCTGATCCTCAATTGTGGCCAGTGATGTAGTTGACACCCGTATATCCTTTCCTAATTTCAGTTCCATCTCCAGTTTCCTTACTTTTGCTTCTGCATCTAATTGCACATCCATTGCTTGTGGCAGAGGGACGACTGGACAGTAGCCAGCATCTTCCTCCATCCCATATCACCACTCCCTATTATTAGTTCCTCATATAGGGTGACAAGACCTTGGGACCTTCCCAGGGAAATCCCCATTCCTAAGCAGAGGTCTACATGCATCAAGCATACAGGCCACTGTCCCTACATCCACACAGCCAGCCTTCTTCTCATGCATGCCTCTTGGGAAAATGGAGCAATTTGGTCAGGCTCCCCTCACCTCAGAGCCAGTTCAAGGCAGTTCAGTAAACATTGTGTGTGTGGGTGGAGTAGATATGCCTGCAAGGTGGTGCCACTTTACCCAGTTTTTACTGCCTTGGGTGCCCACCCTGTGTGGCCATGTTTTTCCAGACCTGCAGCTTCCAAGGACCATGTGGCCAGTTGCCTAGCTTATAGACCTGCGTGAAGGGGTCTGGAGACCCAGCCTGGCATGTGGAGGGTTTGTGACACAGTCTGTGAATGGGCTTGAGGGGTCTGGGAACTCCAGACCCGGCCCTAGCTCAACCATCAACCCAGTCGGTGCAGGATTACTGGCAGGTAAAAGAGCCACGACAACTAGCATAGTTGCCTAGCTTTACAATTGGCCTCATGAACAGGATAAAGAGTTAGACAACTGGCATTGTGAGCAGGATTAGCAACATTAGCCTCTCAGTAGCCTTTGTCATAGCCAGACAAATTGCCATAGTTGGCAGGATTATCCCAGACAAACTGGCATAGTTTGCAGAATTATGCCACATTTGGCATAGCCTGTGACAGGACTCTTAGCAGATACAAGAGCTGAAAGCCCTTGGAAGAAGGAGGAAATGTGGCTATTTGTGAATATGCTGTGCTCTATGGCCACCATTCTGTTAACTGGGACCTGTTTGCTGCACACTGTACAGCAAGGCAGCGTAGACCAAGAATAATGGCAGAAAACCCCTTGGAATGGGGGAGAAATGTGGCTGTCTTTGAGTGTGTGGTGCCTGGTGGCTACTTTTCTGCTCACCAGTGCTTGGCTTTTGCTCACTCTGCTGCAAACTGACTGAGAGCTGAAGTGGAAAGCAGAGTTGTTGGCGGTTGATGTGCAGCTACTGGCAGATTCGAGGCAGAAAGCAGAGTCATTAGAAGCATGGATAAATGTCCTGGAGGATGGCATGCAGCGACTGGCCATTCCAGCTTCTCACACCAGGGAAGATGACCAACCCAATGATGAGTTGGGGGAAACTCTACATCTCCAGGCATGACCTGTTGTGCACAAGAAATTGAGGCACAAGCAGCCTCTGGGACTTGATGGACAACCAGTGGGCGACCCACAGGTGACCCAGTTCACCACCTATGTCCTGTATACCCAAGTTGAACTGGTTGACTTGGGGAAACAGTTCAGGCAGAAACATGGGGAGACCCTGGCTGCTTGGCTGTTGCAGTTATGAGACGTAGGAGTGGATAATGTAATGTGCTCTGATGAGAAGGTGGAAAAATTGGGCTCCATGACCATGCACCCATCCCTGAGACAATGACTGCAGAATAGCTTCAGGTATGCACCCAGATGAGGTAATCACTCCTTGATGAACTGGGTGAATGCAGCTGCCCAAACCATGTCGGCAAATGCTGGAGAATTGCCCAAGATTGTTAGTAAATAGCAAACATATGCTGAGCTGGTCCAAATCATGCGGGATCTGGGGATGCGGCAGTCCATGTTTAATGTGAACACTCATGGCCCAGATGAGTAGAACTTTACAGGCATCATGAGAGACATAGTGCTGCAGAATGCCCCGTAAATGTCCTTTGGGTCACTAATGGCCATACTGGCCCCATACATTGGTAATCCTATACATGAAATCACAACCATGATAGCCAGCTTGGGTGAAGTACAGGATAGCAGACAAGCAAAGGGGGTCCGAAAGGTGGATAAGACCAAACCCCAAGAAACGCTCAGGATTTTTTCCCAAAAGTACCAAGCAAGACTAGCTGTAAGCAGATGTGGCTTGGCTTGCTTGCAGCAGGGGTTAATAAAAAGAAAATTGGCCAGCAGCCAAATGCAGTTCTGTTTGCCTTTTGGCAGCAATTGTGCCCTGAACACCATTTCAAAAAACATCAGGAAACAGGTAGCAAGGTACACTCAGTGGATTTAAAGGACTTTTTGGTTGCTCCCAAGGAGATGGATGAAATGTTCCAATCTGATTAGGGAGCAGATGAAGGTACTAGTCTTTTGGGGACAGGTGAGGACCAGAGGCCTCATGTTGAATTGTCAATATATTGGTCAAGGACAAATGTGCAGCATGTTTTGGCGTTGGTGGACACAAGTGCAGAATGTAGCCTGATATATGGCAATCCAGATAAGTTTTCAGGGGCCACAGTTCATATGGATGGCTATGGAGGACTACTACTGAGGTCAAAATTTTGTCACTGCCATTGGGCCTAGGAAGATTACCTCCTGTATATATACTGTATATATAGCCACCGTAGCTGAATACATCTTGGGTATGGATGTACTTTATGGTTTGCACCTGCAAACAACAGTTGGAGAGTTTTGGCTACAAATCCAGACAGCAAAGCCTGTGTTACAAGGATATGCTAAACATCACCCATAGGTGTTACCCAAGCCAAGACACGTAGTTAATGTAAAGCAGTATTTCCTACCAGGAGGACATGCAGAGATAAGTGCTACTACATTGGAATTAGAGAAAGTTGGCATTAATCACCCAGCCCAGAGCCCATTTAATGCTCTGGTATGGCCAGTGAAAAAGCCTGATGGTACCTGTAAAATGACTGTAGATTATTGAGAACTGAACAAAGTAGCACCTCCTTTACATGCAGCTGTGCCTTCAGTTCATGAATTGATGGATCAGCTGATGACTCAGCTGGGGACTTATCATTATGTATTGGACCTTGCAAATGCATTTTTCTCCATTGCAATCTCAGCTGATAGCCGAAATCAGTTCACCTTCACATGGGAAGGAAGACAGTGGACCTTCCAAGTATTGCCCTAAGGTTATCTGCATAGCCCAACTATCTGTCATGGTTTGGTGGCTGGGGACCAGCCAAGTGGACTAGGCCCAGCACAGGTACAATGTTTCACTACATTGATGATGTGTTATTAAGCTCTGATTCTCTTGCATATTTAACCCAGGCAGCTTGAATGCTGCTAAGTCATTTGGAACAATGTGGGTGGGCTGTGAAAACAGCCAAAGTGCAAGGACCTGGGATGTCAGTCAAATTCCTGGGAGTGGTCTGGTCAGGTAACATGAGAGTCATCCCAGAAGCTATTATAGATAAAATACAGACATACCCTCAACCCACAATGGTAGCTCAGCTACAGATATATTTGGGACTTTGGGGGTATTGGAGGCATGACCCAAAAGGCACACCCATTATATGCATTCACAAAGAAAGGAGAACTCTGGGATTGGAATGAGGAAGCAGAACAAGTTTATTGGGCTATGAAAAAGGCAATACAAGAAGTACAAGCTTTACAAGTGGCCGACCCCACTAAGCCTTTTAAGTTAGATGTATATATAACCCAGGAGGGGTTAGGATGGGGTTTGTGGAAGAGACAAGACCAATTCTGCACACCTGTAGGATTCTGGTCTCAGCTCTGGAAGGGAGCTGAAGTTTGCTACACCCTAACAGAAAAGCAGTTAGCAGCTGTGTATTCTGCCTTGATAGCCACTGAAGCTATCATAGGAACTGCCAAAGTCCTAGTAAGGATGACATACCCCATAATAGGTTGGCTGCACACATGGGCAACCAACTCTAAAATGGGTGTAGCTCAGATTCCCATTCTGTCTAAATGGGTAGCATATATAGAACAAATGAGCACTGTGTCAATGAGTCCTCTGTATAAAGAGTTGCAAAGTGTGCTAGGCCCAGTAGAGGTTGTGGAGTAAACTTTGACAGAACCCTTACCCTTGGAGGTGAAGGCTACACTTTTCCATGAGGGACAGGTACCTATCACAGAGCAAGCTTGGTATACATATGGCTCTAGCATGGGATCTTCATCATCGTGGACAGCAGTTGCTGTCCAGCCCTTAACAGGTATCATTTGGTATGAAAATGGCTGAATTGAGAGCATTATGGATGGTGATAAAAAATGAGCCTGGGCCATTAACCATCTGTACTGACAGCTGGGCTGTTTACGAAGGTTTAAGCCTTTGGATTTCTACTTGGAAGTATCAACAGTAGATGGTAGGCTACTGTCCCCTGTGGGGACAAGCCATGTGGCAAGAGATATGGGAATTGGGACATGAGAAAGAAGTAACTCTTTTCCATGTCACAAAACACTTCCCCTTAGCCAGTCCAGGAAATCATGAAGCGGGTGCTGAAGGGAAGATGGCTGGAGAGAGCCCCAGCTACTGATGTAGCACAGTAGTTACACTGACGAATGCTGCATGCTGGCAGTAAAACCATGTGGTTGGCAGCTCAAAGGTGGGCCTTGCCTATAAAATGGGAAGATGTAGTGAATGGTTGTTGTGCTTGTCCAATATGTGCTCAGGAGAGCCCACACCCCTGGCGAATACTCCATACAGATGGGCAAATAACTTGTGGACGGGTGCCCCTGACTCAATGGCAAGTGGACTTTGTTGGAACACTGCCAAGGTCGGAGAATTTCAGATACATCTTCACAGCTGTTGATACAGCTACTAGTCTTTTTTTCTTTGTGTGGCCTTGTAAGGCCCCAGACCAGGTAAACAGTGTGAAGGCACTGAACAGCTTTACTGCTATGTATGGCCGGCCTATAGTTATAGAGAGTGATAATGGAACCCACTTTACTGGACATGGGGTTCAGAGATGGGCCTCCCAGTTGTCCATTCAGTGGAAGTTACATGTACCATATCATCCCCAGGCAGCAGGAATGATTGAATGGTACAATGGTCGTTTAAAAAAGTGACTAAGGCTATCTGCCCAACCCCCATCCTAGAAGGGGTAGACACAGTGATTATGGCCAACAGTCAGGATTCTAAATGAGAGACCCTGCAAGGGCAGACCCTCTCCAGTGGAAGCTCTGTTGCATAGGGCTGCAGCACCTATACAGCTGCAAATCACTACAAAAGATAAGCTTTTGAAGCCAGGATATGGCAAGAATGGAAATATTCTCTTACTAGCCCCAACCTGTTGGCAACAGGGACAGACACTACAATAGGAATGGCCTTGGAGAACAAAAGCCCCCCATATATGCTGGGTAGGTTTAATAGGGCCTTGGGGAAAAGAATTAGAGGAAGCCTTGCAAGTTTCACCTTGGGTGACAAGTACCTGGCTTCCTCGAATAAAGGTGACATGGCCTGGAACAGATGAGCACTCTATTCCAAAGGGTACTTTTGTATTATCATTATGGCCAGTTATGAGTTCCCCTATACTGTTACATGTAGAACCTACAGATCTAACAGTGTTAGCAGATAAAGTATGGTATCATAAGCCAGATAAGGGACCTACTCCTGCAACCATCCTTTCTCAGTATGGCAAACTGGCATGTATCTTACCAGAGGGGTGAGAACTTCCCCTATTGGTCCCAATAACTCTTCTATCTTTTTGCCCATAATGTTCTGGCTGCAGGCACTGCACCCGAGTAGCGTGATTAACATATCGGCCTGCTGAATATGGATTAAACTTCCCATCAATATGACTACAGCATTTGCATGGAGGAGCATACTAATGGTGACTACTAACTGGACATATGCAGCTGACAGTTAAAAGGACAGAACTACAAGCCTTAAGGTATATTGAAAAGACAATAGATTATGTAAAAGTAAGGGTCATTTATTCTGGCTAAGGGAACGTTGCAGAAGATTCTGGAGGCGTAGATTGTACAGCGAGGGACCCTGAAGGGGTGGATTGTAGGAAAAATGGAACAATTTGGTCAGGCTCCCCTCGCCTCAGAGCCAGCTCAAGGAAGTTGAGTAAACATTGTGTGTGTGAGTGGAGTATGTGTATCTGCAATGTGGTGCCACTTTGGCTGGTTTTTACTGCTTCGGGTGCTCACCCTGCACAGCCATGTTTTTCCAGACCTGCAGCTTCCAAGGACTGTGTGGCCAGTTGCCTAGCTTATAGACCTGTGTGGAGGGGTCTGGTGACCCAACCTGATGTGTGAAGGGTTTGTGACACAGTCTGTGGATGGGCTTGAGGGATCTGGGAACTCCAGACCCAGCCCTAGCTCAACCATCGGCCCAGTCGGTGAAGGATTACCAGCAGGCAAAAGAGTCACGACAACTAACGTGGTCATCTAGCTTTACAATTGGCATCACAAACAGGATTGAGCTAGACAATTGGTGCAGCGAGCAAGATTCACAAAAGTAGTAGCCTTTCTCGTAGGCAGATAAGCGGGTTTCTTTGTTTGGCCCCTGACAGACTCGACAACAGTTTGGAAAACTCCCTGCCAAAACCAAGAGCAGCCTTTCACAAGAGGATGGCAAGCTCAGACCAAAGAGTTAGACTACTCCAGGTTAGTAGGTAGTCAAAGATTTACTAAGGGGGTACTTACCTAAGAGGAAGTTTTAGGCAGCAGCAAGATGAGATGAACCTCCATATTTGTAATGCATGCTTGTCTAGTCCCATCTCATATTATCTACAGGCATATTTCCACTGTTCATTCAAAACTGCACAAATGTTTTCCCTTCTGTAAAACTTTGCCAAATTTTCCCATGTACACCTTTCCACTGCATAACTTTACTAGCATTGACCTGTAAGTACTGCTTTGTAATTATTTTCACGTTTCTACTATATTATACTGAGGGCATGCCAATCACATTATAGTATTCTGCAAAACCTAAAGCATAGTAAACACTCAATAAATATGTATTCAATTAATACCTATGTTTTAAGTGTTCATTTGTTACTAAGGTTTATTTTGTAGATACGGCTACACTTGGTTAGCTATTTTCAAACCATAACAATCCATACTAAATTTCTGGGGTCGAGGACTTTGCAGTGACATATTCTATGGCAGAAAAGTTGCTCAGTTGGCATCAACCACATCTTTTCACCCCCACTTCAAGCAGAGCAGATGTATGTTTATCTCATTTATTAATAAGGGTTCCAGGCATCTGCTCCCAAGCCTGATGGACAAATCTGTATTATCCTTCCATCTTAAACAATTAGTAAACTGGACATGATCTATAAAATAATGGTTTTTAGATATTGAGCAAGAGATGGTACAGGACTAAGAAAGAAAATTTAAAAAAAAAAAAAAAGGAGTAAATTCTACATCCAGCTTAATGTTTGGAGATAGTTTTTAGGCTGCAGCTGAGAGGTGTAATGCCTACAGTACCTGGCAGACTGGCTTTAAGAAACAGAGGTTGGAGACTGGGATGCTAAGTTAGCTGTAATTTTTAGAAAAAAGTGTGAGAGAGAATGGAGCTATATTGAGAGAGACAGAGCTCTGGATATCTGCAGAGGGGATCTCTCAACTCTTTGCAGGCAGGAGAAAAAGAAAGAAACAGTTTGAGTTGGGAGATAAACTACTGGAAACCAGTAGAATAAAGAATTCCAATAATTTACACATGGTTTGAAATAATTCAAATTCACAGTAGCCAGGGGGCAGGACCTTATAACATGAGAAATTGGGTAACGTTCTCAGAAGAGTATCACTTTTAAATGGAGACTAAATTGCTCTTTGGGTAAAGCTTTTCTGAACCACCGAAAAAAGCTTAACAGCAAGCCACAAAAAGATTATACTCATCCCAAGTGACTTAATCAGTCAACAGAATAAATCCAACACTATTTAAACTAACATTAAAAAAAATTCAGCATGCAACAGCACAGAATTACTATAAAAACAAAAATTGCAAAAATTATTTTAAAGATTATCTAGTATCAAATAAAAAATAACCAGACAAGCAAAAAAGCTGGAAAATATAATCACTAATCAGGAAATATATCACTTGGTAAAAACAGACAAAAAAATGACCAAAATATCAAATTCATAATTATATTAAAGTAAACATTGTAAAATAGCCTTCAGATACTCATGCAGGAAGACAAAAACATGAACACAATGAGAAAAGGAATAGGAGACATAAAATACACACTGGTAGAATTTTGCAAAACAAAATATACGTGTATATATCTCCAATTAAAAAAATGCCCTAGATGTGATTCATTTATACTTTGCACAGAAAAAAAAAAAATATATATATATATATACTTAAAATATTGCAATAGCATCTATACAAAATGAAACAATAATAATAATAATAATAATAATAATAATAATAAAACTCTATCAGAAGATGAACAGAGTAACAGTAAGTTTTAGGACAACATCAAACAATTTCTCAAATATCTATAATAGTAATCCAAGAAATGGCAGTGGGCAGATAAAATATTTAAATAAATATTTGTTTAATATTTTCCAGTTTGAATATAAAAAATAGATACAAATATAGATATATAAGATCTAAAAGGTTTAATAACCCTATGCTAAAATTATTAGTATAATTATAGCATATAATAATTTTGTGAAAACAAGTGATAAAGACAAAATCTTAAAAGAGAGCCAGGGAAAAAAGACACATCACATACAGAGGAACAAAGATAAGAATTACAATGGCTTACTTATTAGAACTATATGAACTAGATGATAATGAAACTACATTTCATTTGCAATACTAACATTTTTTTAAATGCCAATCTAGAATTCTACAGTCAATAAAAATATATTTTAAAAATTAATATGAAATTAAGGATTCATGAAACAAACTGAAGCTGAGGTAATTAATCACCAACAAATTTGCACTATAAGAAATTCTAAAAGACTTTCTTTAGGTATAAGGAAAATAATACCTGAAATAAATGTGCTACCAAGGGAATAAGGGATGATAGTAATGGTCAATTATGTGTGTAAATATAAAACATTTACAAACACAAGAAGGTACTTCAAAAAGACATAGAAAAATAGAATTGGAAGATAATATGGATCTTTACATGAACTTTTTGAAAACCTCTTTATATACATACATACACAGTCATATATATATATATGACTGTATATATACAGTCCTATCTGGTAGCCGTGGGGGATGGTTTTAGTACCCAAAATTTGCATATGTTCAAGTTCTGCAGTCAGCCTTGTGAAACCCATGGACGTGCAAAGTCAGCCCTCCATATTTGCAGGCTCCACATCCCACCAATACAATATTTTCCCACGTTTTCTTTATTTCCTTTCTTTTCTTTTCTTTTTTATTTCAACTTTCACTTGTGCATTTTTGTTGGGTAGTGTGCTATTTCCAATACATGTATGTATGCACAATGATTCATTTAGGGTAGATAGCATAGTTTGTCCCCATTAGTCAACAACTTCTCCCCATCTCCCTCCTCCCCTCTCAGCCTTTGATAACCATCGTACTATTCTCTACCTCTGTGAGAACCACATTTTTTTTGCATTCCACACATGAGTGAGATCATGCAGTATTTGATTTTCTGTGCCTGACTTACTTCAGTTAACATAGTGGTTTCCAGTTCCATCCATGATGGTACAAATGATAGGATATCATTTATTTTCATAGCTAGGTAGTTTTCTGTTGTGTAGATATACCACAGTTTTTTAACCACTCATCTATTGATGGGCATTTAGGTTAATTCCATCTCTCAGCTTTTGTGAACATGGAAATGCAGGTGACTTTTTTGATGTACTGATTTCATTTCCTTTGTGTATATACCCTGTAGTAGGATAGATGGGCCGTAAGGTAGATCTATTTTTAGGTCTCTAAGGAATCTCCATACTGTTTTCCACAATGGTTGTACAATTTACATTTCCATCAACAATGTAGGAGGGTTCCCTTTTATCCACTTTCTCACCAGCATTTGTTATTTTTTGTCTTGTTGATAATAGCCATTCTAACTGTGGTGAGATGATATCTCATTGTTGTTTCAATTTTCATTTCCCTGATGATTAGTGATTTTGAGCATTTTTTCACATGCTTCTTGGCCATTTATATATCTTCTTTTGACTGTTGGAGGCACCATACTTCCTGATTTCAAAATATACTATAATGCTATAGTAACCAAAACAGCATAGTACTGGAATAAAAATAGACAAGTACACCCATGGAAGAGAATAGACAGCTGAAAAAATAAACCCACAAAATTACAGCCTACTGATTTTCAAAAAAAAAAAAAAGGGTCAAGAATATACAGTGGCAAAAGGACAGCCTCTTCAATAAATGGTGCTGAGAAAATTGATTGGAGATCCACATGCAGAAGATTGAAACTAGACCCCTACCTCTCACCGTACACAGAAATCAACTCGAAATGGATTAAAGACCTAAATTTAAGACTCAACACTGTGAAACTACTAGAAGAATGTATAGGAAAATGCTACATGAAGTGGAAGTGGTGAGTGCTTTTTTTGAGCAAGACTGTAAAGACACAGGCAACTAAAGCAAAAATACATAAATGGGACTACATCAAACTAAAAATCATCTCCGCTGCAAGGGATGCCATCAACAAAGTGTAGACAACCTACAGAATGGGTGAAAGTGTTTGCAAACTACACATCAGATAACGTGCTAATATCCAAAATATGTAAGGAACTCAACTTAACAGAAAAAATAAATAAATAAATAAATAATAACCCAATTAAAAAATGGGCAAAGGACCTGAACAATACCATATTTTTGATCCACGGTTAGGTGAAAATATCTGCATATAAGTGGACCTAAACAGTTCAAGCCCTCTTTGCTCAGGGGCCAACTGTATACGCATACATACTCTCATTTTAATTAGGGATTCCTTTGGAAATTATTTTGGAAAAAGTACTCATGAAGATAGTTTAAAAACTGTCCAAGGATAACCTGAAAATTGGAAATTATTCTCACAGAGTTTTGTAAACTATGTAGAGAAGTATCTATCCTATTGCCTAGAAGAGTAGATACTTCACAGATGTTAGTTCTAATTTCCTTTCCACTAATTTTAGGAACTCCAAAAACATAAACTAGCATTTTAACTGTGTGTAAAATAACATGTCACAAAGATCACAGAAAAATGCAATTAAGTCTTTAAGGGAATCATTGTTTTTAATTCTATTGATATGCCTATTGGTATCAATGCTACATTAATACAGTTATCCAAAAACTTCAATTATAAAAATACCACAAAATATGGAAACCTATTAAATACCAGACATGGTGCTCTACAATTTCAAATGTAACTTCATTTTATCTCATAATATCCCTCTGAGCTGTGTTCTTTCTGTTTTTGAATGCTGGAATAATTTGTGAAATTCATATAACTAATAGAGACAAAAATGAAATCATAAAGGTTTCTGAGTCTGTCTATTGCTTTTTCCCCTATGTGACTGCATTTTTAAACCCTAATAATCTAAATCTCTCCACATAAGGGCAGACTGTAGCAGTCATTCAGGACACTGTGCTCTAAATCTCAAAACATTTATGAACTTATTCTTTCGCTTTCAGAAAATTCTCTAAATCTTTCTGGGTTTTACTTTTGACAAGAGTAGAATGAGGTTACATTAGATGACCTCTAAAGTTTCTTCCAGTTTTAAAAGTATTTTTTAGCACAGGCTTAGAGTAGGAAAAGTGAGGAGAAGTTGACTGATAATCCAGGAAAGAGGAAATGAAAAATTAAGTCTTTATTGATTCTCCTAGACAGTGTTAATAGCTCCTTTTTTATTCTTTCACAGTCTTTGGTTTATACTCTATTACTGAACTTACTACATTATGTTGTAATAAGTTTATATATCTGCATCTCTCATTCAGCCACTGCAGAATGTACACATACTCAAAAACAACATTTTGTATACCATAAATACATATAATTTTTATTTGCAATTATAAAATAAATTTTCAAAGTATATTGGGCAGCAGAAAAAAATATTTCACAATCATCTCAATAACCTAGACTTATTTTGTTAACTACCATAAGTCCACCCTGTTATATGATATTCTTTTCTAAATGTTTATCTTATAGCTTTCCATATGTTTTTTATATCACACATTTGCAGAGTAATAAGCCATAAGCCAAAAAATGTAGCCTTACAAGCTGGAAAAGCCAAGTAAATGAATTCTTTCCTAAAGCCTTATGAGAGAGCACAGCTCTACTAACATGATTTTTGCTCAGTGATTCTGATTTCAAACTTCTGACTTCCAGAACTACAAGAGAATAAATGTGTGTTGTTTTAAACACCAAGTTTGTGTCAAGTTATAAGAGCAGCTATGGGAAGCTAACACGGATTGGGGTACCAGAAGTGGGCTGCTCCTAAAACAAATACCTAAAAATTGGATATAACTTTAAAATTGGGTAGGAGGCAGAGGCCAGAAAAATTTTGAAGAGGGATTTTAGAGAGAGTCTAAATTGCCTTGAACGGACTGTGAGTAGAAATATGAAAGTTGAAGCCCTCACTGGAGGGCTTAGGATGAAGTGAGAAGCATTTCAGAGAAAGACTATATTGTCTTCGAGGATATTCATATTGTTATGAACAGACTGTTGATAAAAATATAAACAATAAATGCATTGCTGGTGAGGATTCAGAAGGAAGTGAGGAATGTGTTTTTGAAACTTGAGAAAAGTGTACCCTTGTTATATAGCTGCAAAAACTTAGGTGAATTTCATCCTACAACTGTGTAGAAAGCAGAAATTGTAACAATGAACTTGGATATTTAGGGGAAGAGATTTCCATGCAAAGTATCGAAGGTGTGACCTGGTTTCTTCTTGATACTTACAGTAAAATGTGAGCAAAAAGAGATAAATTGAAGGAAGGTCCATGAAGCAAAAATGAACTAGAGCCTGATAATTTAGGAAATTCTCAGCATATCAATATTGCAAAGACACTGAAGTTAGGAGGTTCATTGAAGAAAATGCTAAGTGTGTAGTTGGAAAAAAAATTGCTAGTGTCAAAGAGATTGGACAAGTGAGTTATTAATCCCATCAGCTATCTCAGCAAAAGTCAAAAATTCAAGATGAGATTTTCCAGAAAAGATCTGTGGAGTAACTTCTTGTCTAATAGTGTGAATCCCATGATATACACAGGAGACATTCAAGGTGTTTGAGAATAATATACCAGCAGAAAACGCTGCCAGCTTGGCTTGAATGAACCCAATAAGGAGGGTCAAAATGAAGAAGATGGTTAAACTCCTAAAATTCAAACGGAAAAACAGAAAACACAAAACAAAAAACAAAAAACAGGCTGATAAAACTGCTTAGTTGGAAACATGTGTTATCCTTCAAGGGAAAGAAAAATGACTCTGAGGGCATTTCTTTTGGCTCAGATGGTACAGCCATGGAGGTAGAGGGTGCAGCTACAAGCTACAGAGGATTATAACCAAATCTTTAAATGTAATGGAGCTTTCCTGGATGGATTTGAAAATTGCGTGGGGTCGGTATGATGGTTAATTTTAGGTGTCAACTTGGGCAGGCTATGGTAGCCAGATATTTGGTCAAGCACCAATCCAGATGTCTCTGTGTCAGTGTTTTTTTAAGAAGACATTAACATTTAAATCAGTAGATTTTTGGTAAATCAGATTATCCTCCCTAATGTAGTTCACCTCATCTAATTAGTTGAAGGAATTAAGGGGAAAAAAAGACTGAGGTCCTCTGAGGTCCTCTGCTTTGGACTTGAGCTTCAACATAGTCTCTTCCCTGGTTCTCCAGCCTGTGGGCTTTCCCTGTGGATATAGGACTGCCAGTCCCACAACTGCATGTGCCAATTTCTTAAAATTTCTCTGCTTCTGTATCTTTGTCTCTCTTTGGGTCACTCTCTCTTATTCTCTCTGTCTCTTTCTGTGTCTCTGTCTGTCTATACACACACATGCACACATAATCACTTACTGTTGGTTCAGTTTCTCTGGAGAAACTTGACTAATACAGCTGGTGATTCATTTCTTCCTTACGTTTTCTCTTTTTGGAAATGGGAATCTCCGTAATTGTTGTTCTATGCCTGACCCACCATTATATTTTGGGAACAGATAACTTGATTTTTAATTTCATTGTCCCTTAGATGTAGAGGAATTTTGCCCAAGGAAAAGCCATACGCAAAGTCTCACTCATACCTGATTTACATGATTTAGATGAGATTTACACATTTTGAGGTCCCATGATATCTGTGAATATTACATGTAGTAACAATGACCTTGCAGATGTGATTACATTAAGGATCTTTAGATGTGGAGATTATTTCAGATAATGTGGATGGGCCACAAATGTAATCACAAGTATTCTTTAATAGTGAGGCAAACAGATTGGACATAAAAAAAGGCAATGAGACTACTGAAGTAAGATGCTACTTCACTACTGGCTTTGAAGATGGAAAAAAAGGGCCACAAGCCAAGGAATGCAGCTTTGCAAGCTATAAAATGCAAAAAAACTGATTTTGTCATGAAGCATCAACAGGGAGTGTGGTATTACCAGCACCTTGATTTTGGTCTAGTGAAGCTGATTTCAGATTTCTGTCATACCGAATTCTAAGAGAATATTATTTTAAGCCACCAAAATTGTGGTAAGTTGTTATTACAGCCATAGGAAACTAAGAATACATATTGTATTCCTTCTTCTACCATATCAAAAACCTCAGTTCCCAGTGACACTTATGTAAGTACTCATTTGTTTTATCCCATAATACTCATGAAACAGTCTTAGAATAACAACACCAACATTACTCAAACAATATAATTACTAAAAATAAAGTATTCATTCGTTTGTGTATTTTCCATTTATCTTTTCTTTAGGGTATTTCCTACAATGCATAGGCTGTAAAATACTGTATTTTAAAGTAAATTGTAATAATTCCTTTCTCTATGGCTATAAATAAAATGCAATATATTTGCAAACCCATATACACACATACATGCACATACTTACATATTTTCTTTTATTTAAACTAAATGAAGGTTAAATGACAGAAGAATTAAATAAAATCATTATTCAATTCAATTATTATTAAATATTAAATATGAATATTTAATAATAATAATATTTTTATATCACACAACAATATTATTATATAATATGACATTAGTATTTTATTATTAAATTTTATTAAATATAAATTATCATTAAATAATAAAGTTAATAAACCTTAAAAAGAGAGGAAAAAGTCTGGCTATGGCAAAAATTAAAAAATAAATTTCTCTAAGTAAATCTTGTTTTGCAGGTGTGACTTTAAACCTGCATAAATAATTTATATAATTTTAAATCAGAATAAACTTTTTAAAAGACAATTACTTCATTTCAGAGAAAATTGAAAGTTGGACTTAACTATATATTAGGTTGTGTTTTAACCCTTCCTTTTCTTAAATAAATAGAAACCCAATATGAATATTTTCATCCCCTAGTTTTTCTGAACAACCTAACCTAAAGTTCTTCCATAGAAGTAATTAGAGATTTTCCTTATTATTTTTTTTAGGTTCATAATATGACATTATGTGTTCTGTGGTATATTCAGTTAAATACATATTTTTTTTTTCCTTCTATTCTTTTTCTCTTATAAGTAGCACATTTGTCTTTGTGGACTTTTTTCTAGTGTATCGTTGAGATAGATTCATAGCAGTAAGATTACTGAACTAAAAGATACAGAATATGTAATTTTACCAGATATTGTCAAACTCTCCTCCTGGTTGAAGTATTTTACCTTCCCTCCAATTACGTGTAAAACAATTTGTTTTTCCAAAGCCTAAAAGCTATGTATGTGGTTACACTTTGAATTTGCCTATCTGTAAAATGGAAAATGCTGTTCCCAGTGCAGTTTTAATTTGCATTTCTATGAGTAAAGTTGAATCTTTTTTTATGGTTGAAAATATTTGCATTTCTTTTTCTGTGTACTTTCTTTATATTTCTTACCTGCTTTTCCATCATGTTTTTAGGTTTTTCCTTCTCCATTTAAATAAGTTCCTTACATATTAAGGATGTTTATTCTTGGTCTCATATAAATTACAAATAATATTTGCTTATGGTGTTTTTGGCTATCCAAAAATTTGCTTATATTAGGGTCAAATTTACCAATATTCTTGTTGTTGGATCTAGATTTTGAACAATTACTAGGAAAAATTTACCCCACTCCCATGTTATAAATTTATCCTTACTGAATTTATGCTTACTGAACACCAAAACGTGTTTTATTACTTGAATATTTTATGTTTTTAGATTTAAATTTCTGATCTATTTTGAATTATTTTTGTGTAGATTGTGAGAAATGGGCTCAATTTTATATTTTTTTCCTTTCAATCTTGTTTTTAATGAGGCGATTTTAATAAGGGTTTTAATAAGATGATTTTTCCCACAAATTAAAGAAGATAACTTTATTATGTATTTTATTTTCACATATCACATTGTATATAATTTTTTGTTCTGTTGTTCCTGCCATTTATTTATGCACTGACATCATACTCTTCCTAATTATTGAGGTTTTGCCATGTGTTTGAATATCAGTTTACAATAGCTACACTCACTGCTCTTCCTTTTCAAGTTGTTGGTGTCTATTCTTTCTTGCATATTCTTCATACTGATTGTTATAATAAGCTTTCGAACTCAAGCAAAGCAATCAGAATAATAAAAACAAAAGCAAAGGTATTCTTATTAAGGTAACATGGGAAGTATTGACATCTGTATGGCATTGAATTTTCTCATTCATGACCATGATACTCCTTCTCATTTGTTTAAGCTACTTTTCTGTCTCTTGAAAGTGTTTTACAATAGTCATCATAAGATTTTGCACCTTTTTTGTTAAGTTTATGGTTAGGCCATCAGATGATCAGATGTCCTTTTACTGTACTTTCCTGATCTTGTTGCTGTCAGTGATTTGGCCCCACCTGTAGTGTTATGGGGTTCACAGAGTTACTTTATCGCCTGGTTTTATTCCATGAGTTGGCTGTGATAATTTTTGTTTCATTTATTTTTATGTTGTATTTGGCGAAATCATTTAGGGGTATCCAAAAACTGCTGTCACTCTCAGCTTTTCTATCATGCCTAAAAATTTCTGAATCTATATAATTTCTAATGTAAAATTTTTGTTAGCAAAAATACAAAAATATTTCAAAGATTAGGTGATAATTATCCCAAAGACATACTTTTAATCACTGAAGCAGTACAATTTATATAATCCTGCCCTCTAGCACTTACTAATTAAGACAGCCAATACAAATAGAATCTGCAAGTGGCAGAATAATTGGGTTGGAACCAAACACTCTGGTTTGCTTTGTCCAGCTGTTCCTACCAATATGTGAACTTCAGCCCTGTTACTGTTCCCTACTTCAAAGAAAGCAGATATTTTGGTTCACTGAAAAAAAAAAAATTAATCCATAATTTTCATGAGCAGAAGAGATATTGTGAATTATTTTACATCATTGGCCATAGTAAAATTCAATCATGTCATAAAAATTCAACCACACTGAAGGAATTACTGAACAAACATACGGATTGTTAACATACAACTATCTACACAGAGAAGGTAGGGAGTGATAGCTAGCTGGAGCAGGGCATATGGATGGAGGACACTAAATTACCTGACAACATGATCTCTCTAGTCATGATGGTTTGAACAACTCTCTGGGGAAATCTAACTGACTGGACAATGCCACAACTTCTCAAGAGTATACGTAAAAAGAAAAATTTCCCATTCACAGAATTTTGAGTTACGTCATGCAGAAATTAAATTTTTCTGCAGGTAGGATGATTGTTAACAACAGTGGCTTATAACAGTCATTGTCTTTTTCTCTATCATAAAGAAATTCAGAGGAAGTCTGCTCCTTCTCTCTGCTCAGCCATCCCTAGAATATGACTTTCCTACTTGAGGTGATGCCGTTGTTATTAGATGCTTCCTGAAGACCCAAGCATTCTTTCTGGGGTCAAGGAAGAGGGAAAGGAAGAAGAGAAGGGAAATAAGGGGCTTGCTAGCTAAAATAGGACCCTTTCAAGAATGTTCTCAGAAGCTTTAACTAATGGTTTCTACTTACATTTTATTCACTCCTAGTGGCAAGGAAAGCCGCAAATATAAGTTTTTATTGTTTTTTTTTTTTTTCTTTTCTTTTTTAATTGCTCCATGAAGTAAAATTGGTAGGCTGTTACTAAGGAAAAGAAAAGAAAGGGTATTGAGTAGGCAGCCATCCTTCTCTGCCACAGGATTAGACTACATTAACCATCTGTCTTGTTGTCTCTTTTTTAGTCTATGTAGAAGGAACCAATTGTAATTCTCATAGATTAATTTTTGAAGGTAGCATTATAGCAGCTTTTATTGCACTATTTCCCCCCTAACTCAGGTACTGTTATTATTTAACTGTCCTTAAAAAACCTGGACAAAACAAAACATAACAAAAGTATTTGTTGTTTAAAGAACTAAACACGCATCTGGAAAAAAAAAAGAAAAAGAAAAAGAAAAGAGCTATGCTATTCCATCCCTTTAAGTAGAAATCCTTTCTTTATTTGTGTTACATGTTTAGCATTCTGCTGATTTTTGTTTAGGAAATCAGTACAGCAACCGTGTAAAGTTTAATACCCAGGCAGATCAAGATGAATGTAGCCATTCTTGTTAAATAGAGAACTGCTTGCTCTATGGAAAGAAGATATATAACCAGGGTAGATGATATATATGTTTCTGCAATATCTTGTAACCACACTCCATTAGAAATGATTACAACCACAATGCTGTATTGGCTGAATTGGTTCATATTTCTTTAAGCCACAAGGGCAAGAACGAGGCCACCTGCCAGGACAATATGACCCAGTCTAGTGCTCTGCCTGACCTATGTCAAGAGTAATCTCAATCAAAGCTGCAACAGCCATGATTAGAGGAGCCAGGGCACCTCTAACACTGGTGACTTCTCGTTACAGCATTGGGTCTAAAAATAACAACCGTCCATCAGCGTCAGTGCATGAAAAATTGAATTTCATCAGAATTTAAAAGAATTGTGGACTAGATTAATGCCATAGAATGAAGTCAGTCTTGTGACCATAAGTTGTTCTTTTTATTGCAATGAGTTGGCAGCGTTTTGACTAACATTTTACCAATTTCTTTAATCAGGGAGGAAATGATAAAAGAGTAATTTTCAAAAATTTATAAATGTCTGAAGATGTGTAAAAGTGTATTTTAGTACTATATTAGTTTGAAATAATTTACCACTGACAATTGGTCTGTTATTTTGAATTCAACTAATGATGAACTCATCATTATTCTTAAATATATTCTTTTTCATGAAGAAGAGATTTAATAAATACCTAGATCTAATGTCCAGCTTAAAAATATATTGAAGCCATTAAGTTATTTAGTGATAAATACTCCTGACTAATAAATCCCATTTTTATCCTAGAATAACATAGAAAATTTCACAAACAATTTCTTGACATAATCCAAGTTAATTCATAGCGATGATTGGAATGAACTGGGAATTGAAAGGTTGACATGGAAGTTACTCTGGAATAATTTTCATGAATTTAATTAATTGAGATTTTATTGACAGGATATTTAGAATAAATGCTTAGTAACAAAATTAGAAATTGGTCAAGCCCAATAACAAAGATAATTGATCCAAATGATCAAGCCAAATTTTTTTTAAGTAAATAGTTTTAAAATATTAAAATGGTCTACTTATATTGTTATTTTGGTTCTTTTCAACTACTTCCTTTGTTTGTAATACTTTAATTTATAAAATCTCATTCAGCCATTTGTAGCAACTTGGATGAGCTTAAAGAAAATTACGTTTCGGTAATGGGCCACAATTATCAACCACATTGTATATCGACAAAATAAAATTTTTTTAAAAAAGAAAATTATGTTAGGTGAAATAAGCTAGGCACAGAAAGAGAAATACTGAATGTTCTCACCAATAAAATGGAGCTAAATAATAGGAAGGAAGGAAGGAAGGAAGGAAGGAAGAGAGAGAGAGAGAGAGAGAGAAAGAAAAAGAAAGAAAGAAGGAAAGAGGAAGGAAGAAAGAAAGAAAGAAAAGAAAGAAAACAATCAATAATAGGTTGAACTTTCAGAAAAAGAGAACAGAACTGTGGTTACTAGAGATGGGAAAAGGGGAGGGGAAAGTTGGTGAGAAATTGGTTAATGGATAGAAAGAATGCTTACATTTTGTAATGATGAATATGCTAATTATCCTCCTGACTTGATCATCACATATTGTGCACAGGTATCGATATTCAACTTTGTACCCCATAAACATGTACAGTTAATTATGTTTCAATTTTAAAAAAAAATCACATTCAGTCCTGCCATATTATAAATAACTTGAATTTAAGGATTTAGGAGCAACTTAAAACATCTTCTAACTTTACAACTATTTTGGCTAAAATCTGAGGGTTTGTACAATTTTTTTCTTAACCCTCCTTACAGTCTAGTTGCACCAAAGAAATACTTATGAACTATTTATACATAAGGGAAAAAAGATAAATTCATTATCATGGAGGGTTAGAAATCAGAGAAACCCTTACTGACTGAACTGAGTCAACTTATATTTATTTCTTCAACAACTATTGTTTAAGCAGAAACAATACGTTGGAAACGAATTTAAGATTGAGAGTACTGCAATAAATAAAACACAAGTACCTACTCTCATTGACCTGATAAGAAGAGTAAGATAACATAAAAATAAACACAAATGTGCATTTCATTAGTAATATGATTATGAAGAAGAATAAACACATTGAAAACACTCAGTGGTGTAGGTTGTAGAGACATTTTCGTAGAGGCAGGAAAGAAGTGAAAGAGGCCTTAGAGATATTTAGTACGACACTCTTCTAGGCTGAAGAAACAACCTGTGTAAATGCTTTGAGGCAGAAGAGTGAACGGCAGGTGGGAGAAATAGGAGGAAGCATGTGAGGCTGGCATAAAGCAAGCCAGGAGACAGGTAGGAGATGAAATCAGGGTGGCGACCAAGAAGCAGATCACTTAGGCCTTTACACTGTAATAAGCACTTTGGATTTCATATTTAACTCCAACTTTTTATCTTACTGACAATTTAGAAAAGATCATTCTGGCTACTTGTCTTAGTAAGGTCTGTAACAACAGAATACCAGACCTGATATAATTGGTAGCTTAAACAACAAACATTTATTTTTCACACTTTTGGAGGCTGGAAGTCCAAGATCAGGATGCCAGCATGGTCAGGTTCTTTGTCAGGGCGCTCTTCCTGGTTTACATATCTACAGATTTACAGAATCTTCTCATTGTCTTCACATGGAGGAGAGAGAAAGATATCCTATGTCTTCCTCTTTTTGTAAGGTCGTTAGTCCCATCACCAAGCCCCCACCGTCATTGCTTAATCTAATTCTAATGACCTCCCAAATGCCCCACCTTCAAATACCATTACATTGGGGATTAGGGTTTCAACACATGAATTTAGGGGAGCACAAAAATTCAGTTCATAGCACTATTGTTAAAAACAAACAAACAAACAAACAAACAAAAACTATATGAGGGTAGGGGAAGAGGCAAGACTTGATGGCAAAGAAACTAATTAGGAACTATTGTAACAGTCTACACTCTAGGCAATAAATGATAGTGGTTCAGATCATAGCGTAGTGGTAGAGTAGTGAGAAGTGGCCAGTTTCCAGATATATTTGAAAGGTACAGCTGACAGTTCGCTAATTTACTGGATGTGGAGTATAAGAAAAACTTGACATAAAAGAACTTAATTAGCCCCTCTAAGGTTTAATTTCCTCAAATATACGATGGAGAACTTATTAACTATATTATAAGGTTGTTGTCCAAATTAAATGCTAATGTATAAAAGCAATTGAGAAAATTATTATATATTATGATATAAAAATACATAATGTAAAATAATAATTATATTAAATTACATGTAATAAACGGGAGCTTAATATAAGCCTCGGAACAAAAATTTAAACTCCTTCAATAACAGGCAAGCTTAAGTTGCAGAACTTGGTCTTTCTATATTCATATGGGAATTATCGATCCCAGACACTTGCTCATATGCCTCTACAGGTAATTCTCCTATATCTACCCTCTTCGTCAGGCAGGAACAGTTTTAATTCGCATCATGTTAACATATTTTATAAGTTACCTAGATTCTGTTTCCTGTCTTTTGTGTGTGTTGCCTGCATAGCCAGTAGTTCATCTATTCTTCTGAAGTGTCCATTGTGCAGAATTTGTTATTCTTGCGGGGAGAAATGTTATCAAAGGCAGAGTGTCAAACAAAACAGGATGTTGACATTGAAGGACCCCAAATGTCAGGTCTCAGAGTTTCCTCATATGCCAACAGTCAACTGACCTTACAACCAGAGGACAGGATACGGTTGCTGAAATCTGTGTTTCCCATCCCTGTTCAGTGTTGGCACGTGTAGAAAATGATGGTGGTGTGTGGCACTCTGTGATACATTGCATTTTCTTCATATAATATAATTATGATAAAAAATTCAAAAATAAATTGTAAAGAATATGTAAACTATTGAATTTGTATAAATTTTTAGAAATAACATTTTCAAATTTCCAATGAGGTAATTGAGCTTGCTTCCATGAATATATTTATATTAATATTTATATCCATATTTAAATTGATATGAATTTATTTATTTTTAATACTGTTTTATGCTTAAAATGTCTACATTCAATTCCAAAGTATGTTTTATTTTCAAAGGGGGGATTTCTTATTCTTATAGAAACCATTGTTGAAAAAATTGTAAAAATGATTTAATAGTCTGCTTTGTCTGAAAGTAGTTTTATCTATTTGGAAGCTTCTAGTTGATAAGACTGTTCATCATATATATATATATATATATATATATATATATATAAAATTTGATTTTATGGGAATATGAAAACTTACATTTATAAAAGGAAATTTAACATTTTTTCAAAATGTGAGAAAAATAAATAAAAGTAATGGGTTTTAGGTATGCAATTTTCCTTTCTAGGAAAAGGGTTAGTAGTTGTTCAAATGATGTTTGTTTTAAGATTAAATTTTTATTCATTCTTTTGAACAACTACTACCACTTTTAAAATTTTTGCTAAATGTACTCTTATTAATGTAAATGTTATCCACACAAAATGAAATTGGTTTTTGTCAATGACTGGGAAGTAGCAGGCCAAGAGGATCATATAGTTAGTTGGAATGAAAATGCTTGAAAAGCACCTTGCATCTTTAAAATGTTGAAAGCCACGGGGTGTGATATAGTGATATAATACATTCTTTAGGACTAAATCTTTAAAGAAATTAATGTTCTTGTGATCAAATACTTTAACAAGAACTCTACAAAACATATTTTATTCTTGTTTTTCAGAAATCTCAAAGTGAAGTACTTTTAATGTAATGGTGCTATATTAGTCCGTTTCTGTTGCTTATAACAAAACACATGGAACTCGGTACTTTGTAAAAAAATGAAATTTATTGCTTGCAGTTTCTGGGGCCGGGACTTCCAATATCCAGGGAACACATCTGGTGAGGGTCTTGGTTGTGATTTCAGTGATGCTGGGTATCACACTGTGAAATGGTAGAGCAGAGTGTGGAGAGTAACCTCCCCAATCACTGTCTTTTTAAAGCCCTCAGAACCATGCCCCTGACCACCGTTATTAGACCATTCACTGCTGTGCAGTCCTACAATCCAATCACTTCTTCAAGGCTCCACCTTTCAACTACCATAATAGGATTTCCCACCCTTTTAACAGTCACAGTGGGGGCTAAGTTCCTAATACATAAGACTTGGGGGACACAATTAAAGCTTCAGTGAGTTTTGGGGGGACATAATTCAATCCACTACAAGTGCTTATCCACAGGAGACTAAAAATCATTATTATTTTTTCCTTACAAATATTTCTTATTCCTCTACAAACTAGTTGTAATTAAAAAATAATACTAATAATCCCAACCTTAGGTGTCCAACACAGGGTAAAATTATTATTTCATTTAGTGCTGTAGTATAATATATTTTTAACCTAAAAAGATAACCCCTTGTATGTATATGTACACTACAGTGACACTTTGAAACTCAGATTTCTGAGTGTGTACAATGGCAAGTATAACAGAGAAGATTCTAATAAAAATCTTTAAATATATTGATAAATCCTATAAAATAGTCATATCAATAAACATCATATTAATAAATTTGTATAGATAAATGAAAAAATAATTTATTCTTATTATTTCTAAGTGATCATTTTAAATTAATATATATATATTTTAATGAAAATACTAATAAATAACAACTATGGTATTAAATACTTACCAAACCAATTAAACTTATTAATAATCTCCATCATCTCATGAAGTTTTTCTTGGAGATTACAGCAAGTGGAGTAAGCATTGCCAGAGTCTAGAAGGTCAAGATAGAAATTTTCACATCATGACTTGTCAAAGTCACTTTATGATTTGACCTAGGCCCATTTTAGTCTGATGGTGTTAAGCTTTTTCAGAGACTTTAGACCAGCAATTCCTAACCTGGGACACTGACTAAATTTAGGGGATTTGTGAATTCAAATGAAAAATATAAAATATATATGTACATAAAATATATACAAACACATATTTATCTTTTTTCACTCACCTCTAATTGACATTTTACATTACATTCCATTTCGATTATGTGTAACAAACCACAGTAGTTGGCTGTACTTGAAATGTGAGGTTTGGTCTCCTCCATTAAAGTTGTTCTAGATATGTCAAAGTACCTCTAACAATCATTGCTACTTTAAAATTACAGTAATTGTTAGACAAATAATTAGGTATTTTATTTTATGCTTTTGTAAAGAAATACATATATTGCCATATATCGAATCTGTTATTTTAATATTTTGCCAATGACATTTCAAAATAACTGATATTCACTGTAATCCTATGTATTTATTGTGCACATTTAAAAATATATTTTAAGTGGGGAGGCATAGGCTTCGTCAGACTTTCAGAGTGGCTCATGGCCAAAAACTTGTTAAGAAATCCTGTTAGTTCAAGCTGATTGAGAGTGCCATTTAGATCATCTTTATTTCTAATGATTTTCTACCCACATGATGCATCAATTTAATTCATGAGGGGCATTAAAGTCTCCATTAATAATTGTCTATGTCTGTTTTCAGTTCTTCCAGTTTTTTGACTCAGGTATTTTGATGTTTTGTTGTTACATGCATACACATTTAGGATTGTTATATCTGCTTAGGAAATTGTTCCCTTTATCATTATGAAATGTTTCCTTTTATCCCTCATAATCTTCCTTTTTTCAAAGTCAGCTTTATCTGAAGCTATGTAACTTTTCCTGCTTTCTTTGGTTAGTATTAGCATGGTATATCTTTCTCTGTCCCTTTACTTTTAACCTGAGTCTTTATATGAAAAGTGATTTTCTTGTGGGCAGAATGTACTTGAATTTTAATCCAATAGGACAACTTCTGTCATTTAACTGCTATGTTTATACCATTTACATTTAAAGTGATTGTTAACATGGTTAGATTGACATCTCCTATGTTGCTATTTTTTTTTTTTTTTTTTTTTTTGGTTACTGCTTCTGCATTTTTTTCCTTTTTAAATTTTTCCCCTGATTTTAACCGAGCATTGCTCATGCGTGTATTTGATCTTTTCTCTGAACATCTCATTTATACTTTTTAAAAAACGTTTTGGTTGATTACCCTTGAATTGGTAATACACATTTTAAAATGATGTAAGTTCATCTTAAAATAACACATACTTTACATGTAGTACAGGTTTTTTAACAGAATAATCCCATTTATTCTCTCTTATTCCTTACTTATGTCATTCAATTCACTTTTATATATGCTATAACCATTCAATATATTATTAAAATTTTTGCTTAAGTAAGTTATTTTAGGGTAATTAAGTGTAAGTAAATTAAACTGGTATTTTACTTGAATTATTTATTTTCTGATGCTCTTCTTTATATGTATGTATACAGGTTTTTAACCTATATCAATTTTCTTTCAATGCAAGAATTTCCTTCAACGTATTTTTGGTTAGGTCTAATGGCAATATAATTCTTTAGTTTTTATTGTTTTAAAAATTCTTTCACTTTTTAAAAACAGATTTATTTTATTTTATTTTTTATTATTTTCTTAATTGCCGTGTAATAATTGTACATATTTTGGGGGTAGAAAGTTATATTTCAGTACACATATACAAAGTGATAAAGAAAATAGCATTTGTCTGGTTTTGCATTTAAAACGGAACTTAAAGGCCATGTCAGCTTGAGCATTAAGTGCGTTTTTAATGCAACAATTGGAAACAGGTTTGACTGAGAACTGCTTCTGTACATGTTTTGAATTGTCCAAAAGGTTTCTTCATGCATAGTGAAATGTAACCTAACTTGATGTATAAACAGACTGTAATGCAACAGTATACTCATAACCACACAACTGAGTCTCAGCCAATCATAGTAACTAAACCTCCAGTCAATTAGAGACCAACTGCTGACAAAACTTGAAGGCAATTGCCTACTGCAGCCACTCAGGTTGTTTTGGTATGTCAATTCCTTTTCTCTGGCTGTAAATATGACCTGCACATGTGGGGTGGAGCATTCTCAACTATTTTTGGTCTGGATTGCTACCTGATTCTAGAATTATTCACTGAGTCCTTAAATAAATTTTCTTTGTTTACCCCCAAACAGGTGGTTATTTTACTTTGGTTGTCAATTTATACAATATGTAATGATCAAATGAAAATAATAGCATATCCATCACTTCAGAAATTTATCATTTGTGATGAGAGCATTTTAGCTCTTATCTTCTAGCCATTTGAAAACATACAATAAATTAATTTTAAACACTTAGCACTACTGTACACCACTGGAACTTATTTTTCATATTTTGCTATGATTTTGTATCCTTTAACCAACCTCTTCCTATACCTCATTCCCCCTACCTTTTCCAGCCTCTAGTAACCACAGTTTTCCTCCCTGCTTCTATGAGCTCAACATTTTTCAGCTACCACACATGAAAATATGTGATATTTATCTTTCTGTGCCTGACTTATTTCACTTAACATGTCTTACAGGCTCATCCATGTTGCTGCAAATTACAGAATTTCATTCCTTTTTTATGACAAAGCAGTATTCCATTGTGTATACAGGGTATTTCAAAATGTTTGTGAAAAAATAGAATTGAAAAATAATAGAAATCTTTCCAGAAACGTTTTGAACTTCTCTTGTACCCCAGATTTTCTCTATCCATTTGTTTTTAGAGGGACACCTAGTTTGATTCCATATCTTGGCTATTATGAATAGTGCTGCAATAAACATGGGGTTACAGATAACTCTTTGCTTTACTAATTTTCTTTTCTCTCTCTCTCTCTCTCTCTTTTTTTTTTTTTTTTTTTCTTATAAGTACCTTATAGTGGGATTTCTGGATCATATTGTAGTTCTATTTTTAGGCTTTTGAGAAACCTCCATACTGTTTTCAGTAATGGCTACAGTAATTTACATTTCTACCAACACTATATAAGAGTAGCCTTTTCTCTGCATTTTTGCAAGCATTTGTTATTTTTGTCTTTTTCGATAATATCCATAGAATTAATTTTTAAAGTTTTAGGTTTCTAAAAAAAGAAACAAAAGATAGTACAGAGAATTCCCATACACCCTATACATAGTTTCCTCTATTATTATTTTATATTAGTATCTTGCTTTGTGTTACAACTAACAAATCAATACTGATATATTACTATTAATGAATATACACAGTTTATTCAGATTTTATTAGTTTTTATCTAATGTCCTTTTCTATTTCAGAATTCTATCTAAAATACTACATTAATTTTAATTATCCTATCTTTTTAGGCTCCTCTTTGTTATGACAGTTTTTCAGACTTTCTCTGTTTTTGATGTGACAGTTTTAAAAAGTGCTAATCAGGTACTTGTAGGATGCCCCCACAAACTTTTAGAATTTGTCTGATGTTTTTCTCATGAATAGGTGGGAATTATGAGTATTTATGTGGAAAGCTACAGAAAAAAAAAGGACCATTTTAATTACATTATACCAAGGGTACATACTATCAATATGATTTATGACTATTGATGTTGACCTGGATCACCTGGCTCAGACAGTGATTTTCAAGTTTCTCCACTGAGAAGTTTCTCTTTTCCCCCTTGTTTCATACCATGCTCTTTGGAAGAATGTAATTATATACATGGCATGAAAACAGACACTCAGACCAATGGGGTAGAATAAAGAACATAGATATCAACCCACACACCTACAGCCAACTGATTTTCAACAAAGGCAACAAGAATATACATTGGGGAAAAGACTACCTCTTCAATAAATGATGCTGGGAAAACTGGACATCCATATGTAGAAGAATGAAACTAGACCTGTCCCTTTCATCACATACCAAAATCAACTTAAAATGGATTAAAGACTTAAAATACAAGACCTGAAACTATAAAACTCCTAAAAGAAAACATAGGGGAAACAGTTCAGGAAGTAGGAATGGGCAAAGACTTAATGAACATGACCCCTAAAGCACAGGCAACCAAAAGAAAAACAAACAAATGTGATTATATCAAACCACAAAGCTTCTGCACAGCAAAAGAAACAATTAGCAGAGCAAAAAGACACCCTACAGATGGGGAGAAAATATTCACAAACTGTGCATCTGACAAAGGATTAAGATCCAGAATATACAAAGAACTCAAACAACTTAACAGTAAAAAAACAGTAAAAAAGCCCAATTAAAAAATGGACAAAGGAACTGAATAGGCATTTCTCAAAGGAAGATATGCAAATGGCCAACAGACACATGAAAAAATGCTCAAAACCACTCAGCATCAGGGAAATGCAAATCATAACCACACTGAGATACTATTTCACCCCAATTAGACTAGCTATCATCAAAAAGACAGAGACCAACAAATGCTGGCAAGGATGCCAAGAAAGGAAAACCCTCCTACAGTGTTGGTGGGACTGTAAATTGGTGCAGCCATTATGGAAAATAGTATGGAGACCCCTTAAACAACTTCAGATAGAACTGCCATATGATCCAGCAATTCCACTGCTGGGTATATACCTAAAGGAATGGAAACCATGATGTCGAAGGGACACCTGCACAGCCATGTTTATCACAGCTCTATTTACAATAGCCAAGAGTGGGAACAAACATAAATGTCCATTATCAGATGACTGGATAAGGAAAATCTGGTATATATATATATATATATATATACACACACACTGGAATATCACTCTACCACAATAAAGAATGAAATATTGCCATTTGCAGCGACATGGATGAACTCAGGGGAAATCTTATTAAGTGACATAAGCCAGGCACAGAAAAAGAAATACCATAATGTTCTCACTCATAAGTGGGAGCTGAAATAATAAACATGTAAATAATAGAAAGAAAGACACAACATTCACAATAACACGTTGAACTTTCAAAAGGAGGTTACTAGAAGCAGGAAAGGAGGAGAGGACGAAAAATTGTTAAAGGGCCATGAATAGCAATGACAATGTATAATATTGAATATAATAATTATTCTGATTTCAGCATCACATATTGCTCACAGGTATTGATATTCAACTCTGTATCCCACCGATATGTATATTCAATTATGTTACAATAAAAAAGTTTTTAAAAAGTAATGTAATTATGTACATATTTTGATAAATGCTTCCTTTCATAGTGAAGGTATAATATCCATAAGTTATCTGGCATTCTTTTGCATAGGAGATTTGACTCTTCCCTTCCATTTGTTAATTTATTTTAATCTTTTTTTTATATTAGTATGAACTCATGGATGTTTAATTTATACCTTGGATTATAGTATGTTACCACTTTATTTTGTTGCTGAAATTTTTCCAGTTTTGGCTGTTGGGAACCTTTTCCTTTGGGTACTGTATACCTTTGACAGACTCCCATTAATATTTTTTTTTTTAGTATTAACTTACTTTCTGGCATTATAAGATGCTCTAGGCTTATCTTACATATTTCCTGCTCATATTCTAGAAGTAGCCATTTCTCTAAGAGGCCTCAATCCCTTTTTTTGAAGCATGATATTAGAAACCAAAATCTAGTTCTAAGTGTGTTCATTGCTAGTGGAGAATTAATGCTTTTAGGCCCTCTTAGCTAACAGAGCAAGAAAATATATGTATTCTAATCCATCTGTTTACATATGTATAATTATTTATGCAAGTAAACATCTGTATTTATTATTGCATTAAAAACAAGTTCATACTGTCTCCAACTCTAATTTATTACCACATAGATAATTCTAGCCTCCCCTTGCTTATCTGTACATTCCTATTCAAAAAGTGAAAAACCTGGCTCCCAACATCTGCCATCCATTTACATAACTGTTTAATTCCAGTATATATGCATAATTATATCAGAATTGTTTATCCTCACCCCATGAAAAATCATGATCAACTCAATCATATCACATCAAGGGTACATCCTATCAACAGTGTATGCATTTGTGTAATAAGTGCCTTCTTCTGTGCAGTTAGATTTTCTTTTTTTAGTCTTTCAGACACTACACATTTCCAAAATTATTTGCCAGTATTTTTTACTCAGCCATACACTGAGATAGTTTCATATATTTGTAATACAGTTAATTTCTCTTGTAACAGTGAGTATTTGTTTCTGGGGACCCTCCAATCTCCCAAACATTTTGTTTTTTCAATTTGCATACATTTAGGTTTAATCATTGTGCTATAAAGTTCTATGGGTTTTGTTCAACAAATGCATAATTCCATGTATCCAACATCATTTCATACAGAATAATTTTACTACCCTAAAAAAACTCTGTGCTTTACCTATTTAATGCTCACCGTCTCTACAAGAGACATGGAGAATCAATGATCATTTTACTGTCTCTATCATTTTGCTTTTTCCAGAATGTCATATTGAAATCGTAGAATTTGTTTGTAATGAACTATAGACCATAACTCAATTTAGACGTCCTTAGATTCTATCTAATATCATTTTCTGTCCCAGGATCCCATCCAGAACACTACCTTACATTTAGCCATCATTTCTTTTTATATCCCTCTTGTTTATGAGAGGCTTCAGACTTTTCATGTTTTTAATGATCCTGGAAATTTTGAGAAGTAATGGTCAAATAATTTGTAAAATTATTGGAAATTGTTCTGGTTTTTAACATTATTACACTGGATCATGAAATTTTGAAAGGCAGTCCACACAGGTAAAGTGTGATTTTCATCACACGATACCAAGGATATGTGCTATCAATATATTATGACTGTTGATGTTGACATTAAAGACCTTACAGTTTTCTCCACTGTAAAGTTACACATTTTTTTTTTTTTCTCATTCTGCTGTCTTTGGAAGGGAGTCAATATCTGCAGCTTACACAGAAGGAGTGGACAGTTATGTTCTCCCCTATTTGGAGTGGATCTAGGTAAATTATTTGGTATTCTCCTGTATGGGAGATTTGTCTCTTTTCACTATTTATTAACTTATTTATTTATATCAGTATAAACTTGTGGATATTTATTGATACTCCACATTGCAATCCAGTACTACTTTATTTGTTGCTAAAATTGCTCCAACTTTGACCTTTAGGAATTCCTTCAGTTGGATTCTATGTTCCTTTGACATATCCCAAGTTATAATTTTTTAACACTTTCTTACTTTCTGGCATTATAAGATGTTCAACAGTCATATTTTGTATTTCCTGTTTCAGTCCTAGAATCAGCCATTTGTTCAAGAAGCCCTGGTTACATTTATTAAAGAAACCAAGATCTGGGAATAGATGTGCCTGTTGCTACTGGGGTGTTTCTTTTAGACCCTATAAGGTAACAAAGAAAAAAAATATATAGATAAATGTGTGTGTGTGTGTGTGTGTGTGTGTGTGTGCATGCTAACATATGTATATACACATTATATGCATACATCTATCTAAAACTGTTTTTATCTTTCTTAAGTTAAATAACTTCCCAGTGAGATATCCAACTCTAATACAGTACCAAATAGGTCATTATACCTTCATCTTTTGCATATCTTTGAATTCCTACTTCTACAGTGAGAGACTGGCTCACAGTATCAGCCATCATTGTACTTAATAGTTCAGTTTCAGTATACATGTATAGCTGTATTGAATGAAAATGTTAACTCGTACTTCTACAGAAAACTTTATCAAGTAAATTTCTTATGAACAGTTAATTTTGCCTTCAGTCTTGTAGACACTAGTTATTTCTGAAAATACTTAAATTAGAACTGTTTTCTCACATCTTTATGTAAGGCTGTTTCATATATTTGTATTACAGTTAAATTCTCTTGTGACAATCTGCATTATTGTCTGGCATCTCATGACTTCCTAAATGATTGTTTTTTTCTTTAATTTGATTTCGGTAGGGTTCTCTTTTTGTGTCATATATTTCTATAGTCCTTGACAAATGAATAATACAAAATATCTTCAATTGCAGTATTATACAGCATAGTTTTACTGCCCTAAACTTTCCCTGGGCATCACCTATTTTCATCCTCTGACAATCAGTTGAATTTTGCATTATCCCTATGCTTTTGCCTTTTCTAAATTATGTTATAGATGCAATTGTCTGTACCCTTGACAGACTGGCTAAGATATATTTAAGGTTCCTCTATTTCATTTTTTGGCTTAGTAGCTCACATTGTTAAAAAATATTTTATTGTATGGATGTGCCACAGTTTATCGATCTATTCACCTATTCACGGACTTCTTGGTATCTTTCAGTTTTGGGCAATTATGAATAAGGCTACCATGAATTTCTACACATAGGTTTTAATATGGACATACATTTTAAACTTTATTTTGTAAGGACCTTGAATTGTCTAATAATATGCTAACTCTATATTTAACTTTGTTAGAAACTACTATACTGTCTGTATTAGTCCATTTCTGTTGTTTATAACAAAATATAGAATCAGGTATTTTGTAAAGAAAACAAATTTATTGTGCTCGCTTCGGCAGCACATATACTGAAAACAAATTTATTGCCTACAGTTTCAGAGGCTGGGAACTTCTCAGAGCAGGGAACACATCTGGTGAAAGCTTTCTTTGGTGGTGACTTCAATGACGGCAGGGTATCACACTGCAAAATAACAGAGCAGAGACTAACCTCCTCATTCACTCTCCTTTTAAAGCCTGCCAAACCATGCCTATGACCACCACCACTTTTAACCCATTCATTATGGTATAGTGCTTTAATCTAATCACCTCCTCAAGGACCCAGCTTTCAATTACCATATCAGTGGGGCCTTGAAGAGGAAAGCAATAAATTTTGTTTTCTTACAAAATACCCAGTTCCATGTATTCTGTTATAAGCAACAGAAATGGACTAATATGGAAATTTGGTACCAGAAAGCAGTGTCCTGCTTATAACAAACTCTTGGAAATATGGGGATGGGTTTGGAACTGAGTGTTGAGGAGAAGCTGGGGGAATTTGAAGGAGCAGGCTAGAAAAAACCTGGCTACTGGTGGGAGTTTAGAAGACAAGAAAACTAGGGAAAGCTTAGAGCTTTTTATAAATATGAGCAAAATGCTGATAGAAATAGGGACAGTAAAGACCATTCTGAGAAGATCTCAGATGTAAATGAAAAGGGAAACTGGGGCAAAGATCATCCTTGCTGTGAAATGGCAAGGAACGTGGCTGCATTGTGTCCATGCCCCAGGACCTTGTGGAAGATGGAACGTAAGACTTGTGAACCAGAATGTCTGGTGGAAGAAATTTCTAATCAGCAAAGCATTAAGGAAGCTGCATGGCTACTTGTAGCAGCCTATAATTAGTTATGGTGGCAATGGCATGACATTAAGCCAGAATTAAAAAGGAAAGCAAGGCCTAAAGATTTAGAAAATTTGAAGCCTGGCCATGTGGTAGGTAGAGAAGCAGAGGCATTTTCAGGAGAAAATTCAGTGTTATAGCCCAATGGCTGTTTGGTAAGGAGATTAGTACAGAAGACAGGGATTATGAAGTGAAGGGAAAAAAGACTTTGAAGGCATTGAAGAAGCCTCTGGAGTCAACCCTTCCATTCTAGGCCCAAAGGCCTGGGGAGACAGGCCTGAGGTGCCCTCTACAGGCTCATTTGCCCAGGGCCACGTGGGGAAGCTGCTTCCAGCACCAGGACCCCATATGCTTTGGCTGCTCCAGCCATGGCTAAATTGGCCTCAGGTGTGGTTGGATCCACAGTTTTGAAAGATACAAGCTGGAAGGTTTGGAGGCATCCACATGAGGTTGGGTCTGTAGGCCCACAGACTGCCAGCACTGTGAAGGCTTAGAGGCATCCACCCTGATTTCAAAGGATGTATAGACAAGTCTTGGGGCCCAGAAAGAATCTGTGTCAGCGGCAGAGTCACCACAGACAGCCTTTGCTAGAGAAATGCTGAATGGAAACGTGGGGTTGGAGTTGCAGCAGAGAAACCCCCTCGGCACTATACCTAGTGGAGCTGTGTGAGTGAGATTACCATGGAGACCCCAGACTTGTGGAGCTACCAAGGTGGAACACCAGCTGAGGGAGAGCTGAGGTGTGGCCTGAGACCAGGAAAGACGTAGGAGCGGAGCTGCCTGAGGACTTCATGTCCCAACCTCCACACCAGCATGAAAAGGACATCAAACATGGAGACGAGGTACATGATTCACCATTTTTGATGTTTAATTTCTGCCCTGCTGAGTTCTAGACTTGTTTGGGACCTGTTACCCCTTTCTTTTGGCCTATTCCTCCCTTCTGGTATCGGAATATGTACCCTATGTTTGTATCTTGGAAGTAGATAACTTGTTTTTGATTTCAGAGATGGGACTTTGAACTTTGGACTTTTGAGTTGAAACAAGTTAAGACTTTGGGAATGAAATGAATGTATTTGTATGTGAGAAGGACAAGAGTTTTGGGAGGCTGGGGTGGAATGTAGTGGATTTAATGTCCCTTCAAATTAATTGAAGCTTGAATTGTGTCCCCCAAGTTTTATGTATTAGAAACTTTGCCCCCACTTGACTGTTGGGAGGGTGGGAAACCCTATTATCTTAATTGAAAGGTGGGGCCTTGGGGAAGTAATTAGATTGTGGGACCAGACCATGCTTTGGTGATTGGATTAATAATGGCAGTCAGGGTGTGGTTCTGAGGGCTTTAAAAAGAGAGTCAATGAAGATATTAGTCTCTGCTGTCTCTGCTCTGCCAATTTTGCAATGTGATATCCTACCCTCACTGCCAACACCACCAAGGCCTTCACCAGCTATGTTCCTTGGTCTTTGGACTTCCCAGGCTCAGAAACTGAAAGCAATACCTTTTGTTTTCTTTATAAAATATTCAGTTTGATCTATTGTGATGTAAGCAGCAGAACAGACTAATACACTGTTTTTGAAAGTGGTTGTTCTATTTTACATTTCCACCAGCAGTGCGTGGGAGCTCTTGTTGGTCTGTATACTAAGAAGCATTTTATATTGTCAGTTATTATTATTCTTAAAAATGTTAGCGACTCTGTAATTTTATTCTTGTTTTAATTTGCAACTTGCTACTGACAAAATTATGTTGAGCATTCTTTCATATGCTTTGTTGCCATCTGTATGTCTTCCCTGGTTAGGTTCAGATCTGTTGTCCATGTCTTAGGTGTTTTTTTTGTTTGTTTGTTTTCTTAATGTTTAACTGTGAGTCCTTTGTATATTTTTGATGCATGACCTTTATCAGACATGTATATTTAAAATATATTTTTTTAGTGTGTGGCTTATCTGTTCATTCTCTTTAGAGAGTTTTTCACAGAGCAGAAGTATTAAATTTTAATAAATCCTAAACTACCAAGTTTTTTTTCTTGGATAGTGCTTTTGGTATAGTTTCTAACATTTCTTCACCAAACTCAAAGTCACCCAGACTTTCTCTTATGTTTTTTCTCAATTTTGTTTTTACTTTAATTTTAATATTTGGGTCTATGATGCATTTTGAGTTAATTTTTGTGATACATGTATGGTCTGTGTGTAGACAAACTTTTTGCTCATACATGTTCAATCATTCCTGCACTTTTAAGGAAATGCTATAGTTTTCACATAGAGTTCCTGTACATATTTTGTTAGATGGTACTTCAAAAAGTTCATGGAAAGATTTGTATTATCTTTTAATTCTATTTCTTTCACAAACATTTTTGAAGCACCTTCGTACATAAATACTTCTTTTAGTGCCATTGTAAATGGTAATGTGTTCTTAATTCAAATTGTTTATTGCTGGTGTATAGGAAAGCAATTGACTTTATGTATTAACCTTATATCCTATGAACTTGCTATAATTGTTTATTTTCAGGATTTCTTTTGTTCAAATCTTTTATGTTTTCTATGTCATCTCCATGCAAAGTTAGTTTTACTTATTTTTCCCAATATGTACACTTTAATTTCTTGTTCTTATCTCATTGCGTTAACTAGGATTCACAGTATAATATTGAATAAAATTGATGTGAGAGGATTTCTTATTTTATAATTTTGTTTTATTGTGGTAAGAAAACTTAACATAAGATCTTCCCTCTTTATAAATTTGAGTGTTCCATACAGTAATGTTTATTGTAGATAAAATGTTGTACAGCAGATCTCCAGAACTTACTCATCATGCTTAACTGAAACTTTTTGCCCATTGATTAGCAATTCCCTACCTTGCCCTTCCCCAGCTCTTGGCAATCACCATTCTACTACCTGATTCAATGAATTTGACTATGTTAATTATCTGATATAAGTAAAATTATGCAGTATTCATCTTTCCATGACTGATTTATTTCACTTAGCAAACTGTCCACATGATTCATCCATGTTGTCACATATTGCAGAATTTCCTTCTTTCTTAAGGCTGAATAATATTCTACTGTATGTATATGCCACATTTTCTTTAGTCATCTGTCAAAAGACATTTAGGTTGTTTTATATCTTGGCTATTATGAATACACCATATTAACCAAACAAAGGACAAAAAACATTTGACAAAATTCAATATCCTATCATGCTAAAAATTCTCAGCAAACTAGGAATAGAAAGAAAGTACACCAACATAATATGGGTCATATATGAAAAGCCCACAGCCAATATCATATTAAGGGTGAAAAACTGAAAGTCTTTTCTTTAAGATCAACAACAAGGCAAGGAAGTATTCCCACTCTGACCACTTCTATTCAACATAGTACTGGAAGTTCTACCAGAACAATTGGCAAGAAAAGAAATAAAAAGCCTCCAAATCAGAAAGGAAGAGGTAAAAGTTGTTCATGTTCACAGGTGGCATAATCGTACTTGTAGAAAACAGAAAGACTGCATTTAAAATTCTTAGAATGAACAAATTAAGTCATTAAAGTTGTTTGATACGCAATCTACATACAAAAACCAGTTGTTTCCATACACTAACAACAAACTGTCTGAAAATAAAATGAGAAGAACAATCCTATTTACAATAGCACAAAAAAGAATAAAATAATTAGGAATAGACTTAACTACAGAGAGAATAGACTTGTATACTGAAAACTACAAAACACTTATGAAAGAAATTGAAAAGATACAATCAAATAAAAAGACATCTTGTATTCACAAATTGAAAGACTAATATTGTTAAAATGTTCCTACTACCCAAAGCAATCTACAATCAATGCTATTACCATCAAATTTCCAATGGCATTTTTTACAGAAATGGAAAAAAAAAAAAGAAATTCTACAATTCATATAAAACGACAAAAGACCATGAAAAGCCAAATCAATCTAGAAAAAAATAAAAGCTGAATAAAACAAACAAATAAAAAAATTCACTTCCTGATTTCAAAATATTTTCCATATCTACAATAATAAAAATAAAGAGAGGGTTTTTTTGCTTTGTTTCCAATCTTAGGGGGAAAGCATCTAGTTTATCAAAATTAAATGTTTTTACTTATTGATTTTTTGTAGATGTTCTTAAACAAGTTGAAGAAGTTCCCTTATATTGCCAATTTGCTAAGAGTGTTAATCATGAGTAGGAATTTAATCAAAAATGAAAAATGCTTTTTCTACATTAATCGATACAATTATATAATTTTTCATCTTTAGCCTGTCAATGTATTGAATTATATTACATAATTTGTGAATGTTGAACCAGCCTTACACACCTGGGATAAATTCCACTTGGTCATGAAATATGATTCTTTTGATGAATCACTGGATCTGATTTGTTAATATTTTGTTGAGGGTTTTTGCATCTAGGTTCATGAGATAAATTAATGTTTACTTTTTCTTTCTTGTAATGTGTTTGTTTTCTTTTGTTGTTAGTGTAATTTTGACTCACAGAATAAGTGGAAAATATTCCTTCTGCTTCTAGTTTCTTGAAGAGTTTGTAAAGAACTGGTATCATTTATTCTTTAAATACTTGGTAAAATTCACCAGTGAAACCATGTTTTTCTGTTGCTTTCTTTTGGGAAGATTATTAATTATTAGACCAACTTATTTAAAAGATATTGGCATATTCAGAGTATATATTTGTCCTTTGTGAATTTTGAAATTTATTCAAGGAATTGGTCCATTTTACCTAAATTTTCAAATTTGCAGGCATTGAATTATTCATTTCATATCAATTTACCAGTTTATCAATTGTCTCCATTTTTTCTAAGAACCAGCTTTTGGTGATTCTCTGAATCCACCTGTTTTTTCAAATATCCCAGTAAGAGTGTGTTCTGAGGCCTTAGTTCTCTGATCTAAGAAAGGCTGTCAGTTTTCAGTTTGTTCAGCCTTTTCTTTCTTGCGATGTTCAGAGTGACAATTCAGGAGCTTTTTATATATCAGAATTGATTTTGGAAGTCTGTCTCAATTTAAATATATACACATATATGTTTTAAAATATTTTTCTTGTGCTGTTACTGGTTTTTGTTTTTGGTTTTTATAGCACTCCATTCTCATTTATGATTTCAGTGTCTCCTCAGGAACTCTTTAAATAAAACTGTGCTTTAAAACTCTATTTTACTACTGGAGTTATTTTTATTTCTTTCAGTCATAGATTTTATTTTATTTTATTTTACTTTATTTTATTTTTTTATTATTTTGTGCATTTTCTAACTTCTGTTGATCCAGAATGGGCCATTCATATTTAAAAATGACTCTGGCATTTTGGGGTGAGGAACTCTGTATATGTGGGCAGGATCTGTACAGTGTCATTCTTCATTTTCTGTGCTCGGTCTAAGGGATGGTTGTCTTGCTGGGCAGAAAGTGAAATTCTTTGCTCTGGATGCATTTAATTTCTTTAAGAAAAAAATGTTGACTCGTAGTTCTTTGGCATTCTAGGTATGAAGTAAGGAAGGGAAATTGGTAGGTAACTGCTTTGTGTAATTGCAATTAATTTCCCTAGTTTTTATGGCTTACCTCTAATATTTCTCGTGTTTCCAAATTCAAAGCCTTTCCAGGCTTAATTTGGGGAAGATCACTGACTTCTCCTCCGAAGCAAATTGTATAAATATTATAACCTAAAGGTTTTGCCAACCTATTTTATCAGTTAGTGTTCCTCTATCTTCAGTTAGTATTCTTGTAATCTGTAGAAGTCTCTTTTGTTTTTTTTTTTTCTCTTTCCAATTCTCTTTACTATTTTAAACCCATGAACTTTTTACTTTTATAAAATCATTTAATGGTGATATCTTAGTGAAAAGGTAAAAAAGAAAAATGTATATAAAGCAGCTGTTGTTTAATTAGAATTCCAACCTGAAATACTTCAGTTAAAAAATTTATATGTTTGTTATTTTGAAGGATTCTAAAGATTATCACTTATAATATGTTCATATTTGACTTTTCAACAAATAGTGCAGAGACAGCCCCAGAAGCCCAGATTATTTTTCTAATTACATAGACTTCCAAAAGGAAAGAAGTGTATTGATTGCTTCTTCATTGTTACATTTTTGAATTTATTGATTATTTTTTAAAGTGGCAATCTGTATATTTTTCCAAGTAAATTTATTAAGAAAAAGAAGAAAGAGAAATCTGTTAAAGCTATTACTCCAGAAATGTAAAGGCATTTTATCATGAATGCAGAAGAAAAGATTTAAACTCCTCATAATGATCAAGATGGATAGTGCAATATTTTACAAGTAATCTTTATCCTGATTTTATACAGTTGGTCGTCTGGTGTTGGGAGCCAATTGATTAGCAAAATTATTGAAAACAATTACACATCACAGTAGCTTTCAGTAGGCCCTTTATTCTGTATGTTTGATTGGCTATAGTGGGATTTAACCCAGCCTTCCTAATTCTCTTCATTGGCTTTTTCAAACAGTGCCACAACTTTGCTGACAAACATTTAATTATGAAATCCAGATCTATAATAGTTGTTATAGCATAATTCACCTTTTAAAGTAGACTTGCCCACTAGCAACTACAAACAGCACCTGGAGTCAGAGAACACACAATTCTTTAAAAATGTTTTGTTTTTGCTTTTTCGCTCGTTATTATGTTTACTCAGCTGAAGAAATCTGAAAACAAGATTATTAGATAACAAAGACCTTTAAGGAATAGATGTTTTCCCTATACAGACCTATTATTGAAACTGATACAAATAAAAAAGATAAGTTTCTAGAAGTAGACTTAAAAACAAACAAGCAAAAAAGATTTAAAGACAAACAAACAGACAAAAAGCCTTGAAATTGAAAGGCATTTCCTTTATGTCTATACATATTTTATAAATTGAACGGCTCCAATTTTCTCTACAATTGTTCAACATCTCATTGTTTTTGTACAGCTTGAAATTCTAAGTTAAAATTGCTTTGAAGCAACAAAATTAAAAGGCTAATTGACAAGCATATCTGAAGTATTTCTAAAAACAAAGTAAAATTTTGAAAAGGACTGATGAAACTTAAATGCTAATTCCAAACTTTTGTGTATATTTAAAGCTTTAAATTATTTTTTAAAAATATTTACTTGCTGTAAAAATAATAGTGAATCTAGAAAGAAGATTTTTCCACAGAATGCTAATATATTTTGCAATTATATTTAAATGCAACAGAAACAGAGACACTATTTAAAATTAGTATAAAATTTAGTTATTATACATTTTAATATCAGACCGAATTTTAGAGGCTACAAGTTTGCTTGTAAAAATCGCTTAAAATATTTTTGTAAAAAAAAATTTTGCTTGTTTAAGAACTAATATGGCATAGATTTTACCTGTAAAATATGCATAGATTTAACATTCTTTAGCCCCCAGTTGTTTAACTGAATGTGACAAACTACCTTACTATTTCTAATTATTATTTTTTTTCAAATACTATAGTATTGAGACAGATCACATGCTAATTAAATTACTAGTAACAAAACCCCAGCCCTTTGGATACCAAGCCAGAATTCTACCGTTGTTTCCAATGGTGAGAGGACAATGAGAAAAGCAAAAATCCATGGAGAATGGTTAAAGAGGAAATTGCTGACAAGTGTTGTAATCTTGCTTTATTACTTCTCCAGGCATGATGTTTAACCTCTCCTCCATACACATTCTGTGTGATAGGAATTCTGAACTATTTTGCAGTAGCCAACTCCCTATAAATTGTGTTGCACCTATTTACAAATGATTTAATTTTATGGAAATACTTTTCCATTAGGCCACTTTTATGGGCTGTTTCTTTATCCATCATGATTACTCTTTGCCATTCCTAACAATCACCAGAAGCAAAATAGGTGCCTCTCCCACATGATCATTTCAAAGCTATCATGTCCCTCAAACTATTATTTAGTGATTTGTTTCCATAAGGGTTGTCTTGTACTCAGAGATCATATTCTAAAGTTAGCATAAAAGGAAAATTATTTCTAAAGTCAATTTTACCTTGAATATCATTGAAATGCAAATGAAGACTCCCCACTACTTAAGCCTTTGTGTATGAGATGACACTGGTAAAATTCAGAATTAGGAAGTGTTAGGAAAGAAAGTTTCCAGCTTAAACATTGTATTAAATATAATGATTTTTATTTTTTAAAAGACATAATATTAAGATATAATTTACATGCCGTAAAATTCATTATTTCTTGTATATATTTCTGAATATTTCACCAAGCGTGCAGTCATGTAACCATCGAAATAATAAGATGTAGAACATCCATCATACTCAACACTTGCGCCAGGAGCTCTTGTTTCAAATCATCTCCCAGCAAAACACAACCATTAAAGACCACTATTCTGTTTTCTGCACCTATAGTTTTTCTTATAACACAACATCATATGAATGAGATCATACTGTATGTTGACTTTTGAGTGTGGCTTTAATTTCTTTAATGCATTTGTTGTCCCCTGTATGACAAAGATGAGATTGTAAGTTAAATCATTAGAACACACGAATAGCAATAAACAGTTCCTTTTCAATAAGAAACTTGAAACGACCCCTGAAGAGTGTAACTAGGACAATGGTCTCTGAGGTTCATCTCTGCTTCAGTGTCTCTCATATCTTTTCTGTTCCAAGTGAGTTGTCGTGTCCCATAAAGATTGGTTCTTGCTTAAGTTCCATTATAGACCATTAACATCAGTATTTGTTCATATCTCAGTTTGGTGTACTATCTTTGAGTATTTAATTGTCGGGTACTTACTTACTGATCCTGGGGAAAGCTGGACCATGGCACAACTTCCTCTTTCCAATGTGAAAACACGTCTGCAATGTTCTCTCTTCAGGCATCTGAGGGTTATATTATCTTTGAAAGGTGTTGACTATGAGAATTGTTTTCAAGATTCAGGTTTCTGCAGGAATTCTAAATTGAAAGTAGATTCTATTGTTTAAAAAATTCCAAAAAAAAAATCCTAATATCGAATAACTTTATGCCCAATAGCATAGGGAGTACATATGCCATAAATGTGCATTATGGAAAAAGTACTTGTGTTACCATAATGCATATTCTTGAGTGACTAAACAAAGTAAGATGATGAGCTAATTATTACATAGGACATGAAAGTTATTTATCTACTTCTATGGTTTTTTAATGATCAAGTATTGCAAAGAAGACTGTTGTAGTTTCATGGGCCATTTTTTTTTTTTTTTTATTCTTCTATTTGACCAGTTCCAGAAGCTACTGCTAGAAAGGCATATTTTGTGTATGATAGAGCTCTATAGCCATATAAGTAGCTTTTCCCTGTTGAGATGTTTTATAATTCAGAACATATGTTATGGCTTCTAGCTAATCAAACATCAGTGTATTCAAAACAAACAGCTATTCTGAAGTACATAAGTCCTACAGCATTTACATATAAAATGTATATAACTATTGTACGAGAGATATATTGAAAGTGCAAGCTTCAGTATAGATACTCATTTTAAATGAATCAACTACACTGTACCAGCAGTGAAATGTGAGTTCAGGATGTTAGCCCATTCATTCATTAGTCATTCCATTCATTCACCTGTTAACTCTGATGAAGCAATAACTTCAGTATAAATTTACACATGAAAAGAAATGATAAGATTCCAATCTGCAAGAAAACTTAGCAGATAAAAAAGTGTTCTATAATTTTTTGTCCAAATTCTGGTAGGAAGGGATGTCTAAAAGGAAAATCAAGACTAAAGTACATTAATCAGGCCTAAACTGTTCTTCTAAGTTTCCTTGAAATACTCTAATCAAATTATTTCAAATTATTGGCTATTTGATTAATTTTTTCCCAGTGAATCAACTGTAAATTGTTTATTAAATAAATGTAAATTGAGCAGTGTGCTGTGATATAAATTCCCTGTCTTAATTTCTGCTTTTGTTAAAATTCATATTTTCTTGACCTTCAGTCAACTGTGTTCATTTTCTTCTCTTATTTTACTTCTTCTTTTATTACTTATGCTTTTGCTTGATTTTATATGGCTATAAACCTATATTATACTGCTGGTTTCTAAATATTTATTCCTTGAGAATCTATTCTAAGCACTAGTGGATGATTTAGCTTAGTATTATCTCTGTCTCTGTCTCACTGTCTGTCTGTCTCAATATATATATTCACACGCACATACCTGTACAATAGAGTGCTTCAAAAAAGCTTGTAAAAAGATTTGAAGTACCCTCACATATACACACATATATAGCTCCTTCCTGTTATTCAAAATGTAGTGTTAAGTCATGAAAAAGCAAAATAATATACTAACAAAATTTTCTTAAAAATTTAATATATTTTAATCTTCAGATATTGCCAACTTCAATTTGATTTTCATTTTGCATGCATAGTAGGTAATTATAAAAATGCAAAATAAATTAATGTACACTAAAAGAAAATATTTTACTCTTCAAAGATGACTATGATACAAATAGATACATACAGACAAGCATTAATGGAGTTTAATTATGCATATTGGAATATAAAATCCGAAAAATCTGAGGACTGCTTTGATAGCTGTACTCTAATATCTTAAATATTAAGACCATTTGATGAGAAAAAAAAGTGATAGTGAGTAATAAAAGTCATTTCTTCCCCCTTTTCAAATCTGCTTTTCTTATTCTGGATCTGAATATTATCCTATATATACACCATCAAAGAGGATTTAGTACAAGTGAAAGAAAAAGCACAAAATTCTTCCATCATCTAAATGTCTTATGTGATACTTTGCTGTAATTTTAAACAGATTTGAAGAACTAGTTCTTATAGACATTGCTTTAAGCGTCAGAAGATAATTTGATTTGCCTAATTATCAAATACCAGTTATGAATCCTACAAAATGTGGACACAGAAATGAAGAGAATCAATTCACTCTCATGAACTATCCTGAAGTCAGTATGACTCACTTTGACAATGATTTTAAATAACCAAACAAAACCTGCAAAAGATACTTGGTCATTATAAACTTAGGTTCAGAATCTAACTCTGGGTGTCTAGAAGGTTAATTTAATTAAAACACAATATCATTCAACCGCAAGTAACACAAAATCAAATTCATATTGAAAGTACTTTTTTTAATCGGGTTATTTGTTTGTTTGTTTGTTTGTTTTTTACTGTGTAATTGCTTGAGTTCCTTACATATTATGGATATTAATCCCTTGTCAGATGCATAGTTAGCAAAAATTTTCTCCCACTCTGTAGGATGTCGTTTCACTCTGTTGATTGTTTCCTTTGCTGTGCAGAAGCTTTTTAGTTTGATTTAGTTCCATTTGTTTATTTTTTCTTTTGTTGCTTGTGCTTTCAGGCTCATGTTCATAAAGTCTGTTACCAGACCTAGTTCCTGAAGTGTTTCACCTATACTTTCCCTTAGTAATTTTATAATTTCAGGTCTTATACTTAAGTCTTTAATCCATATTGAGTTGATTTTAGTATATAGTGAGAGGTGCATATCTAGTTTCATTCTTCGGCACACGTATAACCCAATTAAAAAATGGGCAAAGGAGCTGAATAGATATTTTTCAAAGGAAGACATACAAATGGCCAATGGGTACATGAAAAAATGCTCAACATCACTAGTCCTTAGGGAAATGCAATTTAAAATTATGTTGAGATACCAACTCACTGCAGTTAGACTGGCTATAATCAAAAAAAGGGTGAATAACAAATGCTAACAAGGGTATGGAGAGAAGGGAATGCTCCTGCACTGTTGGTGTGACTGTAAATCAGTACAACCACTGTGGAAAACAGTATGGATGTTTCTCAAGCAACTACAGATAGATCTTCCAAACGATCCAGCAATCCCACTTCTGGGTATGTACCCAGAGAAATGGAAATCATCATGTTGAAGGGATACCTGCATTCCCATGTTCATGGCAGCTCTATTTACAATAGCCAAGACATGGAAACAACCTAAACGTCCATAGATGGATGACTGGATAAGGATACTGTGGTATATATACACCATGGAATATTACTCTGCCATAAAAAACAAGGAAATTCTCCCATTTGCAACAACATAGATGAGCCTGGAGAAACTCACATTGAGTTAAATAAGCAAAGCACAGAGGGATAAATACCATATGTACTCACTTATAAGTGGGAACTAAGAGAGAAAGAAGGAAGGACAGAAAGACCACAGTGGTGCGTTGGACTTGGAGAGGGAGAGAACATACCTTGGGATACAAAGTGGAGTGGGGGGGGGGGGCAGGAGATTGAGGATAATTGGATGGGGGACATGTAGTACAAATGCAATTTGTGGTGCTGGGCATACTGCCAGTATAGATCTGGCCTTCAGATCTTGGGCACGAGGGATGACAATCAGCTTTTTGTCTCATGAATATTCATAACCCCCCCAAAAAACTTTTATTTTTGGTATTTTAATGTTAATCTTCAATTTTCAATTTTTTTTTTCCTTTACCATGTCATTAGTAAAGTCTATCAAACTTGAGGAACACTGATTTTAAACACTTGCTTCCTGCTCACTTAGTTCTCAAGCAGAGTGAAAGAATTAATTCTCAATAAACACTAGAAAATAATACAAGTATAAGTTAAATGCTCTTCGGTTTATTTGTATAGTTGTTAGTTTTTGCTGTGACACAGACATTTGAAATGATGACTTTGGTTATAATTAAGCAAATTATCATAAACACAGTACTTGAGCATGTATAGCAAAATACTTAAAGAATCTTTGAGACTGATATTGTTTCATATTCTGGCCCTCCCCATTATTAATGGGGGTTCAAAGGGAATTGTATTTATCCCCTACATATATTTGTTGTTATAAATTTAAAAAATAATAATAATTGGATAATATATCTTTAAGTAAAAGAAAAGAGAGAGAAATAGCAATAAGCTGTGAATAAACATTGCCTATTAGTATTAATAGTCACATCTCTTTATTGAGACTTATTGAGTCTGTTCTAGGCCTTAAATAAATAAGATAGACTAATGGCAATGAGGAAAAGATGGAAGGGTACACTATAAATATTAAACAGAAAAAACAGGTAATTTACAATAGTAAAAAAAACACTTTAAATAATACACGTTTGTAATATAGATTAAACTGAAAGCAATGCTATTTATGTACAGTGGTCAAGGAAGTTTTCTTTAAAAAGTTTTCTCAAAAATGTGTCATAACAGTAATAATAAGGTAATAACAATGTTCATGATCATACTAATCTTAAAAATAACAATTGACGAATATTGAAAGTTTCAAAGTACTTTTCTTAGTAATTTATAGTGTTATTCCATTTATTTCTAATGTATGAAATATACTTTTATCATTTTCTAATGATAAAAGTAATTTATCATTATTCACATTTTATTGAGAAGTTAAGTAACTTCCTTGAGATCTAGAACTGCAAAGTACTAGATTTGGATATTTGAACACAGATTTGTTACTGAAAAAGTATAAAAATAATTAATGAATAAGAAATACAAGACATCTTTGAAAAAATACTGTGACGTTAGACTTCTAAAAAATTCAGTTCCACCAACATTTGGTATAAACTGAAGGCCTAACTCTGTGCAGCATACGTATGTGTAATACGAGTGAATTTTGTGATCATTTCTACCATTTCTCTATTTACCTGTACTGATTTATTTTATTCCCTCTGTCTCCTTGTATCTCTCCACCTTCATAATCCCCTTTATATTTACTTACTACTCACTCATTTTAGAATTATTGAAATTGATATTGAAATCAAAGAGGTAGAAATATTTATGTTCCAAGGGAGGCTTGAAAAAGGCTATTATAAATGCCACTCTTAAGGAAAAGGAATCTAAGAAGTACGTGTGACAAAGGGCTCTTCAGTTACCTATGGTATCACCTAGAGATTAACGCACCATCAATAGAAATAATTTATCCTAAATGAGAGCTGGCATCATGCATCAAATTTAAGATGAAGCAAGAAAATGAGTAACAAGGTTAGAGTTTAACAGAGTAGAAAGTGAGATTAAAGAGCGAAGATTTTATAATGGAAGGAGACAATATTGCTATAAGATCTCTTTTTACATAGTGCCTGGTGCTTGAAATGAAGTAAATGCTATTTGCAAGAGCTGTACTATCCTGGCAAAAAAATGACCCATAAACCATGAATTGTGATTTTTATGTAAACTATAATAAAAGAGCACATGACTTTTGAAAAGAAACTGCTTTTTCTTATCTTCAGTGTTAGAAATCTCCAAACCATTCTGGTATTAGAAGACTCGTTTTCCCATTGTTATTTAATACCTTTAGTCTCTCCCAAATTTTATCTATTGTTAGTACCTGATTAGTAGACACATTTTTGTTACAGAATTTTATATTGATCTGATGATTGAGACAAATACCGTGGCCATCTTGGATACATGCTTGAAGTTTTTGTTACTTAGCACAACAAAAACTAGCTTGAGCCATTATGACAAGGTACAGATATAATACTCAGCCTCTTTGGTGTTTAGTAACCACTTTCTTTTACAGCATAGATAGTGCTTCCTAATTCACATAAAAACCTTTAATATCAAGTTTTTTTCAATATCCTCTTTCTTATCATCATGTGTTATATTCAAATGTGAAGTCATATGTATTAAATTTCTTTGGAATTGTAGAGTTCCCCCCCCCACACACACACACACTCCTACCCTCCCAGGAATAATTAATGCTCTTTGTTTATTGACCTGTGCTATTAGACATAGTCTCCTCCATAGACAAAAGAAGAGTGTCTGACCTTCCCCTGGGACCATGGAATAAATTAAACCAATTAACCGTCCACAGACACTGTCTCCAATTTACAAGCTCATTAATATAAGGGAATGGCAACTCCTTATTTATATGCCTGTTTTACACTTGGGACTAAGTTAAATATTTGAAAGTAATTGGTGAGTTTCATCATTGCACTCAAAAAATTATTGTATAACAGATAGATTAGTGAAACGACTATTATCTCTAACAAATTCTTATTGGAGCCTATACAGTACAGTGGCGAATGCAGATTTTAGAAAATATGTTTTACTTCTCACTTTGTTATTTTTGAGATATATGTTACTTGGAAAGCTATTAAGTATTCATGTGAAAAAATAAAAACATGTACTAGGTAGCTATTATCTGGAAGATACCATACTCAGTGCTGCAGATACAAAGATGAGCAAGAGTCTCTAGGTCCTAATGCTTATATCTTCTCAGAAACCCCAGGGAGAAGGATAATTAAACAACACATTATAATCAGTGCACAATATAAATACAAAGACCATGTAAAGCCAGCATTTGTGCTTATTTTATTAACTATTCTATTTCCCACTGTGGGTGGCATTTATGAAACCTTTGAAAAGCATTTTGGGGTAAATAAATTAAAAAATAAATTTCATTTGCAAATTTAATTAGAATTAATAAATGAGTGTTAAATTCTACTTGACAGAAACTTAATTTTTTTTAATTAAAAATTGATTAGACATATTTGTAGGGTACAGAGTAGACTATCAATACTTGCATATAATATGTGATGGTCAAATCAGGATAATTAGCTAATTCATCATTACAATATGTAATCATTCTTTGTGTCTGTTAACCAATTTCTCACTGGCCCCTTTCTCTCCTCCCCTTTCCCTTTCCCACTTCTGGTTACCTCAGTTCTGTTCTCTCCTGAAAATTCAACACATTATTGTGATTGTTGTTTCTTTTTTCTTTATCTCTTTCTTTTTTTCTTTCTTTCTTTTTTCTTTCTTATTTAACTTTTAGCTCCCACTTGTGAGTGAGTACATGTGGTATTTTGTTCTGTGCCAGGCTTATTTCACTCAAGGTAATTTTTTCTAAGTTCATCCATGTTGCTGTGAATGGGAGAATTTCATTATTTTTTATGGTTGAGTAGTATTCCACTGTTTATATAAACCACATTTTCCTTATCCAATCATCCATTGATGGACATTTAGATTAGTTCCATATCTTGGCTATTATAAATAGAGTTATGACAAACACGGGAGTGCAGATGTCTCCTTGACATGATGATTTCCGTTCCTTTGGGTATATACCCAGCAGTGGGATTGCTGGATTGTATGGCAGTTCTATCTATAGTTATTTGAAAAGCCTCCATACTGTTTTCCATAATGGCTGTATTAATTCACATTCCCACCAACACTGCAGAAGTACTTACCTTTCTCTGCGTCCTCACCAGTGCATGCCATTCTCTGTCTTTTTAATAATAGCCCATCTAACTGGGGTGAGATGTTGTCTCAATGTGATTTTGATTTGCATTTCCCTGATGATTACTTATATTGAGCATTTTTTCATGTACCTGTTGGCCATTTATATATCTTCATTTGAGAAACATCTATTCAGCTGCTTTGCCCACATTTTAATCGAATTATTTATTTATTTTACTGTTGAGTTGAGTTCCTTGTATATTCTGGATATTAATGCTTTATCAAATTTATAGTTTGTAAATATTTTCTCCCATTATGTAAGTTGTCTTTTCATTGTGTTGATTGTTTTCTTTGCTATGCAGAAGCATTTTAGTTTGATATACCTTTTCTTTATTTTTTCTTTTGTTACTGTGTTTTTGGGGTCTTACTCATAAATTCTTTGTCCAGCCCTACATCCTGCCATGGTATATGGTGAGAGGTACAGATATATTTTCATTCTTCTACATATGAATATCCACTTCTGCCAGCACCATTTATTGAAGAGTCTATCCTTTCCCCAATGTGTGTTCTTGGGCCTTTGTCAATGATCAGTTGTCTGTAAGTGTGTGGATTAATTTCTGTGCTTTTTATTGTGTTCCACTGGTCTGTGTGTCTGTTTTCACGCCAGCACCATGCTGTTTTGGGCCCTCTAGCTTTGTAATATAATTTGAAGTCAGGAGGGATAAAGCTTCCAGGTTTTGTTGTTGTTGTTGTTGTTGCTGTTGTTTTCATACTCAGGATTTCTTCAGCTTTTGGGGTCTTTTGTTGCTCCATATGAATACTAGGATTGTTTTTTTCTATTTCTGTGAAGAAAGTCATTGGTATTTTGATGGGGATTGTGTTGAATCTATAGATCACTTTGGGTAGTATGGACATTTTTACAACATTAATTCTTGCAATCTGTGAACATGGAATGTCTTTCCATCTTTTGGTGTCCTCTTTAATTTTGCTTGTAAGAAAATTGATAATAAGTAAGCTTAAATATAATTTAGATTTCCCTAGGCAAAGATGGCATTCCAAGAAAAGAAGCAATATGGGCAAATTTTTGGAGGCCTGAAGTACAAATAAGTGTCAAGTGTTAGGAAAAAAAGAAGTTATGTTACAAGATAATCTTTGGCGAAGGATAGTGAAAATGAAACTGAAAAAAGAAAGAGTTGAAACTAGATAGTGAAGAATTTTACATTTCAGGCTAAGTAAATTTCATTTCATTGGAGCTTAAAATATGTAAGTTATTTTATATTAAACAATTATTTACTTAATCTCAAAATGAGAATAGCATAAAATGCTTTGCCTACTTTACAAGGTGGCTATGGGTACAAGGTGGAAGAATTCATCTAAATACATTTAAGAAATGCTATTTAAATATAAGTTAAGCTTAAGAAGTTAAGTTAAGATGTCTTTGAATACTGAAGAATTAAATTACTGGGTGCTTAAATATATAAAAGAGTGGCAAAGATTGCAAATATACCGTAAGATATTTATTGCACTATCATATTACTATTTAATGTAATGTTTTATATTTATCATAACACCATAATGCCCAGTCTTTGCTGTTCTTAGGTTATTCCATCATTTTAGCCATAAAGAGCAATGTGTTTGCTTAATTGGAAGGAAGGACAAGTACAATGAGTTTCCCCCAATGGTATACTCTGACAAAGTTTAATTTGTTAGTTTACATTACAAATTATTCTAATATTTTATTAATGGTGTGCCAATGTTTTGTTGTGAATCAAAGTCCTTGGTGTCATTTTTTTTTTTTTTCATATCATGTAAGGAATTGAACAGAGAGAGATGCTTTAGGTGAAACAAGTAGAAGTTGAAATCTAAATATTTTCAAATAAATTCAGAATTTCAGACAATCTAATTGATTTTAGAACCAAACCATTTTATGGTCCTCAGTTATGTAGATTAGGTGAAATTTTCAAGAAAATTGTTCAATGATGTCATCTTGTTCCATGTGGAGCAGATGTCCTTCCCTTACAAGAGCACTAGTCCTAAACAGTAAGACTGTCAAATTTGTCTACATAATATCATGGTCTTAGGATATTGCTCATGATTTATAGTATTCATTCGTATGCCAAACTTTACAGTGCAATGTTTAAGATTACGTGTTTCAATCAGACACAACTTGATTTGACATCTAGCCATCATCTTTACTATCTGAATGGGTGGAGGTCCACTTATTTTACCGTATCTGAGTCTCATGTTCCCTTTCTGCAGTTATGATAACATTATCTGAACAAAGCATATTATATATGACATTATATGTACAATACTGAAAGTTTAAGACTCGTGGTAATACTTAATAAAATAAAGCTATTAAAACACCACAGTATCTAAAATATGCTATAATCTCCTGAAAGATTTCCTTAGATTTCCATTTTTCAAGACATATTTGATAAGAACTATCTGTACAATAAGATTGTTATTAAAGTTTTTTAGGACTTTAGATAGCATTTTACTATAAATAATTCAAAGAGGCTTAAATGAAAAACTATATGACAACTATATGACAGTTTTCATATATAATATATATGAAAAACTATATGATAACTATATGATACGTATTTGATCTTCAAAAAGTTCGTGGAAAAATTTGTATTGTCTATTAATTTCATATTTTTACAAACTTTTTAACTTTTTGAAATATCCTCATATTGAGTCTGTATGTGTATTTTTATATATATATATATATATATACACACACACACACATACACCTGTACATATGTATATAATTTTGTCAGTGCTCTAGAGAGAAATGGTAAATACAGATAAATACAAAACCACAGAAGAGTCTTTGAGAGAAAAGTCCTATGGTCAGCTATTTTAAGAAATTGTAATAAAATAGCTCCTTTCAGTATCTTCATATTTTAAACAATCCCTGAATTATTGCTCTAAAAATCCTTTTTAAGCAAGAATTTCTCAAAATTATTTGCCCAACAAACATCATTCTCTATTCTACTTCATATGTGTGTGAAATGATAGTTATAGCTATCATCATATTATGGAAGTGCTGAAAACTCATCTAATTCTCTTACTCTCCTACTCAAAATCTGCAATGTTTCTCTTCACACCAGAATCAAATTCATTCTCCCCCCATAGTTTGTAAAGAACCACATGATCAAGCCCTTGGTCTCTTCTCTTTCTTCATCCCCTCATTTTTTGCAATTTTATTCCACTTCAACTCTATGGAGTGCTTCTGCCTCAAAACTTTTTTGTTGCTGGTATCAATACCTGAAATACATTTTCCTCAGATGATCACAGCTTTATTCAGGTCTCTCCTCAAAATTTACTTTACCTTCCTTATCTATAATGGCAGTCCTGTGCAATTCTCTTGTCCTCTATCTCCTTTATTTTCCTTCATAATATTGATCACCTAAAACCTAAAATTATACCTGATATTTGATTATTTTCTGCCTCCAACCAAAATCCTAAACCTAACTTTCATTAGAACAAGCAATATGACTTTCTCGTTGGTTGTGATACCCATCAGTACCTAAAATGCAACACACATATGGTAGAACTCACCATTTATGAAATATTTAGCACTCTCCTCACCATAATTCATAATTTAAAACATCTTAAACAAATTCACAGTTGAATGGGATTAAATGAAATCGGTTTTCACTGTTTCTATTTTAACTTTGCTATGAATTAGAGATAAATACATAAGGATAAATTTGTATTTATAATATTGAATTTGAGGTAGTAAAAATCTATCTTTTGGCAACTCTCAACCAGTGGGAGAGACGAAACAATAAAAGGGAGGTGGTTATGTCTTGACTTATTTCTAAAACAATAAAAGAATGAAAAGAAAAATGTTGCAGCATCCTAGAAGTCCTGGAGACATTATTTATCCCAATGTATTTTGGTTTAAAGAGTTCAAAGAGTGCTTCAGTATTAACTAGTAGAAATTAAATTTGAATTATATGGATTTATATCACTTAACTTACTACCAGTAGTCATTTTGGAAACCTGTGCAATTTCCCAACCCTAAACTGCTCTTATTCCCATCGCAGGTAACTAAGAGTTACTATGAAAAGCAGAGTTACAAAACACAAAGTACTCCAAAGTCTTGTTGAAATAGAGCAAATAATTAATGTTGCATTTTTTTTTCTCTCCCACACACTACACTACAGTCAAAATGACTGCTGTTAAGTGTAAGTTTCCAATGCTAGCTCTACACATCTGATGAATCTAGGGATTTAAACAGTGATTACAGCAAACTGACATGTTCTTATAAGAAACAAAAATTCACAGTCACTTACCCTCTATTTACTCAAAGGATAAGTTTTATGACTGTGTTATCACCACCAACTGAAGTTGATTTAAGAGATACGATGCCTTTTTTTTTTTTTTTAAGAGACACAACTTCCATAATAATTGATGCAAGAGAGACCCCTAGCAGCATCTGCACATGCTGAACTCTTAAATCAATGATACTGGCTTTATTCCCAACTAAGAGGTGTATATGCATTGATTAATCATTTTATGCCAACAAGAAAAGAAAGTATTCACAAGGGCACTCACCCAGACTTTTCCAAATATGCATGAAATGATGTAATGTTTGCAAAAATATAGGAGTGGTGTTTCACTTAGTCACCCTGTACTGCCCAGCCAACCCAAATGGATGGAGTCATAGGTTGTGATTAAGCATTACCTGAATGTTAGTCAGGATAAAATAATACTTGACTGGGAACCACACTCCCCAAAATTAGAATCCCTGACAATTTGCTTACTCCTGCCACTGATTTGCAAAAGAGATATGCAGGGTGTACAAGAAAAAAAACCCAAAAAAACTAATTTTAGAATAAGATATGATATCCCAATTTTGTCATTAAACCCTGAGCAGCCACTGAGTGCAGTTGGCAGAAATGGACTGAGTGGTTTCTAGGAACCCTGACTACGAACTCTGTAGATTGACACACCAAAGATATGAAAGGTAATCCTAAGGTAAAATACATCAAGAATAAGGAAAGCGATGAGATACACATAAGTATCACTCAAATCTATACCCCAATTCTTGCCCAGGATGAAGTCTGTTCCCAAACAGTAAAGAACAGCCTAAAATCCTCTTATCATATTGTCCTGCTAGTTTGTACAGAGATATTACAAAGAGAAATGAAAGAATAATAGATTTCCAGAGAAACGATGCCTGATATTTACCATTCACTGGAGCTGACCTGCATTTGAAAAAGGATGAAAGATAGAAGGGAGAAGAAACCTTACATTCTCCCTAGAAGCCACATTTTTCTCATTTTTTTTCCTTAATTTTTAAACCATTGGGCTTAAAAGTCAGACTGTTTCAACCAGGATTATAGCTGAGTCCATAAGGAGAGGAGCTCAGGAGAATGAAGTATCAGAAAAATCTTACCCAAACCTTCTGATGTTGTTTTTTCTCCTCCTTCTTGTTGATTTGGCATGCATCTTTTCTTAGAACAATGACATATACATTTTAGCCAGAGGGGACTCTGAAATTGAGCATTAGAGGATAATAATGAAGTTTGCTTCAAACACAAAGATATAGGAAGAAATTTTAATCTTTTAGTGCCCATCTTGATTGATGCCAAGCCATTTTTCTATCCAAGTTCACTGGGTAAACGTTACACAATGTACAAGGGTATTTCAAAAAGTTCATGGAAAGATTCACATTATCTTTCAATTCTACTTTTTCGCAAACTCTTTGAAATACCCTTTTATACCCTGTAACACCACGATGCCAACAATATGAAGTGCTTCAAATTTGTCCCTACTCGATAAACTTTAACAGTGGGAACCTCTCACATTTTCAAGTGAACCTATTGATTCCACAGTGAAGTTAATGTTCCACAGTATATATATAAAAGCATCTCCCCCACTAAATTTTCTTGTTCCGCTCAGTGCAAGCCAGAAAGTTCTCACTCAGGTGCCTGTTTGCAGTTTGCTTCTCTCCATTAGCAGCTTCTACCGTCTCCTCTAGAGTGTATCCCCTTTCACTTCTCCATCACTGGGTTGCCCCAACTCCAATTTTCTCATGTTATCCTATTAAAGAAAAGATGAGACATATGAATATAACAACACTGGATCTCCATGAAAAAAGAAAGAAAAAAAATTAAAATCCATACGCAATAATAGCTGCTTATTATCAAATCATCAATTTCTTCTTAAACTAGAATTTTTCAGCAACTCAGTGTTTCCAGAACCCCAAAACCATCAGAATCAACCAAGAGAACGTAATCAATATCAAGCTTTACTAATACTTTTAAGATCAAGCAATCAGGAAGACAGACAAAGCACTCTGGGACATCACATATAGCTCCCTGAGCCCTTGTTTTTTACCCCACACGTGTTTTCTGCCCCAGAATAATAGAAGAAGTTTCTGTTCTATTTTTAGGTGCACAGGTTATTACATACAGCAAGGAGACTGTAAGTTACAAAACATCTGTGTCTCATATCCCAGAGAGTTGTATAGCGTATGTGACATTTTCCATAAATATATTATATATTTATTTAAGCAATCCTAATCCAGGGATAACCTGTTAAGATCATCTCATAGATAATGACTAGTACCATTAGTCTATCTACCAGCAAGTTCAGTTAATTATCATGTTTACAAGGAGATTACACTAGGGCACCAGACTTTTCATTCCTTCTGAAGTGTCCCTGCATCTACCAATCATGGAAGAAATGGATCACAGGCGAGCTCCATCAACTTTTTCCTGCCTAGTCTACCATATGACCTTGGTCAATACCTCCTTATCACATTTTAAAAAATATGTTCTACAATATTTTCTGCAATAACTTATCCAAAATAATATGTCTATTGAGTCCCAGAAGACCACCAGTATTTGAACCATCAAATGGGAAAAAGATTTTTTCCTATTATGCATATTATTTGTGACTATGTACTATGATATTTGGTCATTTATTTGTGACTATATTTGTGATATTCTTTGACCAGCTCATTTACTCTTTTTCCTCCATCATTCAGTTATTTGAAGCTATTAATATGTATTGATGGAGACATTTTTATGTATAATTTTCTATGATCAAGTTTACATTTCCCAATTAATGTTTTCCTAGGCATTTCATCAGTTGGGAGCTCCAAATAAACTGCCACTAATTTCCAAAAATATTTTTTCACTTATGAAATGTCACATTTTTATTTAATTATGTCTGTGAACTTACAAATCCATTCACATACCATGCAACTGAGGTAGAGAGATTAAAGTAATGTTTTATATACCACATTTCAGTTAAAATAGCAGTATTGCTTTTGCCCAATAGTAATGACATTTTCCCATCTACTGTACAATCCCAGTGACTAACATGATGAATAGAGGCCACTCTTCAATACATTTCAGATTTCATCTAGTCTGTGGGCATAATCATGTCCTATATATCATTGTACAAGGTTTTATAGATACTGGCTTTCCAAGTACAAAGTTATACACATTGCACAAAACTAAGGAGACACAGCCTCATCCCGTACAGTAGTAGCTGTATGCCAATGAGTTAAATTAACAGTGGTATTAAATTAGTTGTGCCTTTCCAGACATCAAAAAAGCAGTCTAAGTTTGCTTATACAAATAATATTCAAGACCCTTAAGAAGGAGTATTAAATCTGAGGCAGAGGATGGGGGATGGGACTATTTGTTACCTTGCATGGGTAGGTTGTTCCAGCCATCACGTTATCCACTGCAATAGATCAGCTGCCATATCATTTAGAGGCATCTGTTCACAAAAGCTTGCAGCCACTTTGGAATCTGTCCTCACCAAAGTAATCCCTTTCACTCAATAGTTTCTAATGTTAGCAACATGCCCTCCTGATGATTAATCCTAGGAATCTACACCAGTAATGATTCCACAGGTATTTGTTTTCATTTACTTCTAAAAATGTTTGAGTTGTTTAACAGAATACATTCAATGTTCAGCAGTCACTTGAATTTGGACTTTTGCTACCTGTACAGTCTTTTGGGTGCTCAATGTCTCATTTGCTCCAATTTAAGGTAAACATAAATCTCAGATAAATATAAATCCTTTCATCTAGCAAAAGAAGCATAAAAAGATTTTCCATTGATAGAAAAACCTAGTCTTACAGATTTTTCCTCTATTCTAATCTCTCTCTCACTTCTCCTTCAAAGGTTTAGGCCTGCTCTATCTGATACACTCATCACTAGTGACATGTCGAGTATGCATTGGGTACTAGAAATGTGGCTAGTCCAAATAGAGACATGTCCAAATAGATTTAATCCAAATAGAGAGTAAGTCTAAAATTCACTATGGATTGGAAAGTCATATTTTAAAATAGAATAACTCATTTTCTTTTTACTTGATTAAATTTCAAATTGCAAATAGGGCTTGCATTTGTGTGGGGAAAATAGGATAATTTAGTCAGGCTCCCTTGGCTCAGGTCTGGTTGGGGGTCTAGCAGTACATTTCTTGTAAACAAGTTGTGTGTGGGTGGAATTAGTGCGCATGTGCACCAATGTATCTTTTTAGTTTTGTTGCTATTGTGTGTTCTTGAGTTTGTGAAGCAGAGCTAGCCTGCAGAGCTCACATCTAAAAATAGAGCATGTTTACTCTGCTGGCACCTGCTCAGTTTTTCTTTGGACTTTGCTGTAGCAGTTGAGTTTCTGAGTTTCTCCTTTGGACTGTTTAGCTCTTAGACATGTGTGTTCTGAATAAAGACTATTCCTACTTCAGCCAAGGCTCCAAGAACCTTTTTTCTGGTTACCTAGCTCATAGACCTGCATGTGAAGGGTTTGTGAATGGGCTCGAGGGGTCTGTGACCTCCAGACCTAGCCCTAGCTCTACAATTTGTAATTTACATTATATTTTTGTTGGACAGTGCTGATGTTAATTTTGCCATAGCTATTAACAAGAGCAAATAAATATAGTGGGTTTTTTGTTATTGTTGTTTTATTTTGCTACATTACCTTTACCCTTGTATTTGCTACCAATTGACTTTGCTAATTTGTTTTAGACAGTGTTTAATTTTTCCAAATTCCATTGTTAAGACTTATCCCCAGTAATTTACCTCAAATCTTTTATTCCTTAGTAATAAAGATAGGTAGCAACCATACATTATTTTATTCTCACCATATTTTTTAATCCCTTTATTTTCTTGGGAAAAGATTTTGATTCATTGAACTTAGGGGCAACCTTTCTGATAGCACAAATTTGAGTGGACACAAATATATCCTCTTCTCCAATCAGATTACCACACATCAGAGATCTTCCCCAGTATCAAGCCTTAGTCAAGAGGCATAGAGGAAGCAGGCAGAGGTCTGAGGCTTCACATGCGGCATTTTAAGTTCTTCCTTCCTACGCTAGATACGTGTCCCCAGCACAGAGTAGTAGATAATGTCTCCAGTGAGACTTATTAGTTATCTCATGCAGAGAGTATTTAATTTATGAAATAGTGTCATTTTATGCCCCAAAGAGTATATAGTTTATGCAACATTCTCTAAAGAGGAATTTTTTATAAATTTATGTATTCTAAGTGTGTTTACCATATCCAATCCTAAACCAAACACATACTACTAAGATCACTCCATAAGTGAAGACTGTCCTCCTCACACATATTATTAGTTAACTTACCCAGAGGTCCCATCACCATGTTTACAAAGAGATTAGATTATGTCTCCACCTTCTGTTCTTTTTCCAGGGAGAAATTTCCTGGATATTAGGAAATACAGGATCATAGGCCAGGTGTTTTAACTATTTCCAGCCCACTGTAATTGGCCACAAATAATTATCATAAAGTAATACTATTTGTGAACTATGATAGACATTATAAGAGAAAAATGATAAAGCCTACTTGGTTGTGGCTTGCCAGCCGGGATGTTCATAGTCCAGAATATTTGAACTCATACTTATCTTAGAGTTAGCTTCTGTTGAGGTGTTAATAAGCTCTCAAAATCAAAGGAATAATAAATCCACCACCTTTTCGGATGATCCTCCTTCTATAAGACTGCAATCTGAAACACAACTGCAGAGTTGCAGAATTTTGAATTTATTTGCTAAGTCCAGTCTCACAATTTTTCTCTTTCCTAGTTTCCGTGCTCACACACATGTTTATACGCATATATGTATATGAAAACACAGACATATATGATAAGAACTTTAAGATGTATATGTAATATGTACATATCTTCAATTATTCATATATATATGATTGTTGAATTTCCCATTTTATTTCCTATTTTAGCCCTGAGTTTGCAACCCCAGACTTAAGCTAAATGTGAATTTTGCCTGGGACAATCTCCACTTTTGCAGGTTATTCACACTGGTAACATTCAACTCTCTATGTAAACTTTGTCTCTATGTCTCAATTAACTGCTATTTGTTTTCAATATTTCTCTCTCCCTCTGTGCCCCCAAACTGTCTTCATCATCCTTATGCTGTAATTTATTTTCCAGGATCTGGCATTTCTTAGGCCTTTAAATCCTACCTCCACAGAAACTTGTCTTTGTTCCCACAGTTGACAAAGCCCCTTGATCTGCCTTCATTATCTGAAAGTAGTTGCTGGTGTTGCTTGATGTTTCTAAGCCAGTGGTCTCTGGTTTTCAATACATCTTCAGTCAAGTGATGGGGAAAATCACGTCTCTCCTTCTTTGAGTAGCACACACTATTCCAATGATTCTTTCTATGTTCTCATTTATCAACCTTTGTAGCTCCAGTAGCAGAATGAGTTTAGCTTATTCTTTTTCCTTTATCTCAGCTGTAAGATTTCACTTCTCTCTCCCTTCCCTCTCCTCATACCTACAGTATGCAGGCTGTTTGTAATTGTTTCCTTTAATTGATTTTTTTTTTTTTTTTGTCCTGCCATGTGGAACTGGTACGTAAAGATGTATGATAGAAAGTTGGGTTCAGTGTTCTGATTATTGGGTGGGACTGGGCATTCTAATCTCTGAACTCAGAATGTTTTTTCAAACTAACAGTTCTCTAAGAGTAAGCAGATGAGTTTAGAATCCCTGAGACACACACAGGGTAAGGTATCTGAGGGTAAGGAAAAACTTTAATCATTAAATAGATTTTTAAATATAAAATAAAAGGCAAAAATTAATTTTATTCAGATCATATCAAGAAGATCTTGTTCAACAAGATGGTTTCATTGCTAAGGAGACATATATAGTTTAAATTTTCCTAAAAGAGCCCTTATTAAATATATAAAAACAATAAAACCAGACACACATATGCACACATTAGAGGATTGTCTCCCAGTTCTGTCCCATTGAGAACACATTACATGTAATTGGATGTAGGTCGACATATTTACCAAACATATTTTTTAGTTTAATATTAATTAATCCATTTCATAGAAGGAGAAAGTGAAACATAATGTGAATGAACTATCTATAATACTTCAAGAATAATAGGCATAAACTGAAGGAAACAAAGTTTCAGGCCATAATCCTAATGAGTAGATAAAGATGTATCAGCTTGACACAGGAACCTCTGGGCATCCAGCAAATTGGCCATATGCTAATTTCACTCTCAGAGTCATTTCCAGAAGCTAAAATGTAGCTGGACTGGGAGCTAGTTGTGCTATGCTCCTACAAGCCTGGTATATCTGTGCTCTCTAGACATCTGGAGACACAGAGAATCAGACCCAGGAGGAATTTCTATAACTCCCAGTGACTCGTACTCTCATTTTATAATCTACAAATTATCAAAGCATATAGCTAATTTCTGGAACCCCTTTTCTGCTGTCATCCAATTCGTTTTACAAAAGTCCGCAAAAGTGGTGTAAAACAAACTATGAGTGAATGCTAAATTCCTTTTTTTTAATTTACAGCAGATATTCATATAGAGCTTCAAACTACAGTCACACATTGTTTAACAATGGATATAAATCCTAAGAAATGCGAGTTAGGCAATTTCTTTGTTGTGTGAACATCATAGAGTGTGTTTACATAAACCTAGATGGTGTAGCCTACTATACACCTAGTCTAATTGCTCCAACCACCTTCGTATATGCAGTTTGTTATTGAGTGAGATGTTATATGGCGCATGACTGTGTATGCTTTCAAAAATACATTTCCATTTGATTATCCCAATAACAATTTCCCTAAGTCAAAATTTATTATTCACATTTTTATAGAAGGAAATAGACATAGAGAGGTTTGGTGATTTGGACCAGGATAATACATTCATTCATATTATAATCACTGAACACTCCATAAGTACAAAAAAAGATGTAATAGAAAAAAAAAAATAGATTTTTTGTCATTAAGCAGCCACAAATAAATAAGCAAAAACTTACTACAAAGGCGTACTATAAGTGACATAGGAGAGTCAGACAAACAGTCTGAAACTCAGAGGATGATGTGAGCTCCTTAAAAAAAAAAAAAAAGTTTCTCAGGGAGGATGACTTTAGAGTTAGATTTAAAGGATGTGCAGAATTTTATCGAGAAATATAGAACAAGGACCTCCAGGCAGAGAGAGTAACACTATCCGCTATCAAAAGTGCAAAGGTCATCTTTTGTGCTAGGACTGTGGTCTGAATGTTTGCATCTCCCCAAAGTCCATATGTTGAATCCTAACCACCAATGTGATGATATTAGAGTTTGGGGAGGTGATCAGATCATGAAGGAGGAGACCTTATGATGGGATTAGTGCCCTCATAAAAGTGGCCCCTGAGAGCTGCCTAGTCCTTTCTACCATGTGAGACAGAGTGAAAAGGCACCATCTGTGAAACATAAAACAAGTCCTCACCAGTCACCAAATCTGCCAGTGACTTGACCTTGTACTTGTCAGCCTCCAAAACTGTGAGAAATAAATTTCTGTTGTTTATAAGCTACCAAAATACCATAATACCAGCTTATGGTGTTTTGTTAGAGCAACCTCAATGAACTAAGACAGAAGGACACTCTAGACAGAGGGAGTAGAACTATGCACTATCAAAAGCATGAAGCTTATCTTGTATACCAGGACAGATATGCTGACGTAGTAAGAGTTTAGATCTAGTTTAGCTCCTGTTTCTTCTTTCTACAACTTCAAACTGTTTCTGGGCCTAGGGAATCTTCCTCAGGCTGGGAGCTATCAAGTGTTGAAAATGAATGAAGTTTGGTCCCCGAAAGTTCAACTAGGTCCCCCAGGGTGTCCTAGAAAGAGTCTTGGAAAAGTCTCAACATTGATTCAATCTGGAATTGCATTTCTGGGCCTGGAAGATTACACTTCAGAGTCATCTATCAATCAGTTTTCATCTCCCAGTAGCTGGCTGCAGAAGAAGAAATAGTTGGATACCCAGAAGGGGCTACCTTCTGCAAGTTTGTCATTGATAAAGTTAGATAGTAATAAGTCTAAAATTCAACCAGACTGAAGGGAAAACCAGAACTGAGTCCCTGAATAGTATGATATATTCTTCTATCCAAACATATGCTATATGAAAATACTTGTTATGCATTTTTTCCATTTTTTTTCTTTTTTGATTATCCTTCTCTGTCCCCTATATCCTTAACCCCACCACACATATATCTTACAGAATCATCACTGCATTTTTTTATTGTCTTTTATAAGAAAATAGGTTTGGAAATTTTGCTTTCCAGTATAGTTATTTCAACGGGCATTTTTTCACTATTTGTGAAAGTCATTGCCTACTGTTGCTAAGCTTTCTTTTTTCATAAATTTTATTCTAAACAAGAGCAAATGTAAAACAGCATATCCTCTTTACAGAATCCATTTCAATGTACAGAAGCTCACCTTGGCTCTATTGTGTACAAGAAATAGAATAATTTTAAGGAAAATGGTAAGTGTTGAAATAGGTCAGTCATATAATTTCTGCAAATATTATAAAATACACTAATAGAATTAAAATTGAGCAATTAATTTTTCAATTTCAGTTTTTCTTTGCCATTGAAAGAACGTTTCATTTTTTTACAGTGAACTGGTGTATTCTTCCTTCTTTTGTCCTTCCTTCCTTCCTTCTTTCTTTTCTTTCTTTCTTTCTCTTTTCCTTGATTGTTCTACATTTTCATAAATGATCTTAATTTTTGCCATGGTTTTGTTTGATCAATTGGACGGGATTTTGTGATTGTTTAATATTTTGTCTAAGCAATCCTTTATTTGAGAGCCATGATATGTAAAATAGCAGAAAAACAAAAATAAAATTAATATTCGAATCATATAAAATGACTATATAAGTTAAATATTGATGTGATCAGAACAGTATAATTTTCCAATCATATACTCTTTTTAAAACCAATTTTTTTTTATTACTTTAATTTTGAACTCAAATGCATATTTAGCCATATGGGAAACATTTTTCTACAATAATGTAAGAACATTTTTTTTTCCATGCACTTCAATTTCCTTCTAAAGGCCTAAGAAAACAAATAATTTAAATCAAATTTACCTAGAACAAGTACAATTTTCCTATGGGTTTAATTTTATGTACTATATTAAGTACAAATTTTATTCAGTTGCTGATAAGAGACTCTCAGAATGAATGTTTTTAACTGTGTTAGAATAGAGGTTGATTATTTCTCACAAAACAAAGAAACCAAAAGTTAGGCAATCAGGTTCTTTAAGCTCCACCATCTTTGTGGACTTACCCTTATCCTCCTTATCTCAAAAATGCTACGAGATATGTGGGGATTGTATCTTTGTTTGAAGATAGATAAAGAAGGAGAACAAAAGTTAAAAAGGTGGGTTCAAGATGAAATGGTCCCTGATGGAGTTTGGATGTGTTGTCCCCACCAAAACTCATGTGGAAATTTGATCCCCAATGTGGCAGTGTTGGAAACTGATTGAGTCATGGGAGCGGATCCCTCATGAATGGATTAATGCTCTCCCTGGGGGAGAGGGGATCAATGAGTGAGTTCTTGCTCTATTAGTTCCCGTGAGATCTGGTTGTTTAAAAGACCCTGGCACCTCTCCTCTCTCTCTTGCTTCTTCTCACCATGTGATCTGTTTGTACCCACCAGCTGCCTGCCACTTTCTACCATGAGTAGAAGCAGCCTGAGGCCCATGCCAGGTGCAGCTATCCCAGAATCATAAGCCAAATAAACCTCTGTTCTTTATAAATCACTTAGTTTCAGGTATTTCTGTTACAGCAACACAAACAGACTAATACCATCCCCTTTAAAGATCCATTCCAGAATCCTGTCCAACTAACTATGCTTATGTTTTGTTCACAATTGTTTCACTTAACCATTGCTAGCTGCAAGGAAGGCTGAAAAATACATTTTTTTAAGCTATGTATGCTGCCAACCTTAATGACATCATGTTATATTTGAAAGCAAGAAAAGGTAAATATGTTTTGGATAGATAACAAACCAATGTTTTCCCACCTATATTATGCTTGCCTCCAAATTGATAATTCAGAATTGATTTATAAAATATGAGGAACATGTTGGCTTGAGTTGTTATTTCAAAAGAACACTCAATAAGATCAAAATTAAGTAGTTATATCACATCTCATGAGCTACACTGTAGGAGCAAAATGATTAGGAACTTGCTTTTTGGGTCAGACATACCTGGATTTTATTCCTGGCACTATTTTTAAAAACTCTGAAAGTAACCTTGACAGGTTATTTAACTTATGGTCTTAGTTACTTCTTCTGCAATATATGGTAATTTTTTGGCTACCACTTTAGGTTGTTATAAGCATTAAAAAGTTAAACCATGGAAAATGGCCTCACACTGTCTGGCATAGAAGAGCCTTAAATATAGCTTTGCTATCATATAGTAATGCGATTATGAAATTTTCAAATTATAACTGAGGTATGCAAAAGCATAAGAATGGCATCCTTCTGGAAAAGATAAATCCCTGCTTCAATAAGATCACAGGAAGATTCTCATATTATTTATCTTCTATAATTCCACAGGTTTTGTAGCTCTGCATAAAATATTATATTAAAATGACAAAGTACATTTTACTTAATAATTGAAAACAGCATGTGTGTGTTAAATATTTTTAAAAACTTAGCCTTTTCGCTATTTTGAATTTTAGTGATGATATTTAAAAATGAAGTGAAAGCTTCATGGTTGTAATAACTCATGATCTAATCTAAATTGGAAATAAACAAAAATCTATTTCACAATTTCCCTTTTGATGCAAGAAAAGCAGGTTGGAAAGCATGCATATGATACAATCAATTTTTAACACTTGAGTGGAGGATAAGTAGTGAATGATGCCTACACATGCCCTTATAAAGTTTGCAAAGTAAAAACAGTATGTCCAAAATATGGAAATGAGAGAAATTTTGAAGTCTATTCTTACCAAATCTCTCTGTGATCTTGGAATACCTTTATATCATCAATTTTGAAAGGCCAAAGGAAAATTCCTATTTCAGTATGTTCATGGTCCCACAGTATCTTGAGAGTGTCTGTTTTTACCAAGGGTGAAAGATTCTAGAAACAAAAACTTTTTTCCTTGTTTCATTTTTTCCCCATATCTTGAATTCATTACTACTGAAAATGAGAAAATCTGGAATAAAATTAGAGATCCGCATCTGTCTCTGACACTCTGGGCAAATAACTAAAAATTATCTGTATCTCAAGTCCCTATGTGTGAGGACAACAGTAGTATGTTAACTTTGTGACTCAAAAAGTTGATACAAGTATAAAGAAGAAAATTATGATATTTGGAATTTAAATGTCCTCTGGAATTCAGTGTGACTATGAATGTCATTAGCAAGATAACAATTATGAGTATAAATGGCAGTTCAGCATACTGCCAAAACAAAAGAAAACAAGGAGGATATATCTTGAGTGAGGACAAGAAGAACTACTAGTTTTCAATAGATCTGTCTTTTGCCTAGAAAAATATATAACTATTCCATGTGACTTATAAAAAACAAAAGAAAATGAAAAGCTTTTATTCCCATGATATAAAGTTCTAATTTTTATAACATATTTACACATTCTTTTATTTCCTTCAATTTCCCTTGCCAAGATAACTCATTCCAGAAGTCAAGAGCTTGAGCTTTTATTTTTATAAATCAGAGTTGTATACAGTTATGCTATAAAAAAGGTATTAAACTGGTAAACGGGTTTTACTGGAGTTTAAACACATCACTGAAGAATAACAAGACCAATATTTCAGGTTATTTATTTGAAATAGTATACGTGTGGAGACTTTCTGGTGAACGTGATAAATTTCAGATGCACAAACTTTACAACAGAAGCTCTGATTCCTCAGCTTGTTTGTGGTATAAGTATTTTTATGTTTTTCTTTTCTTCTTCTTATTAGCATATTTATTACTACAAATCACAATTTTTCTTTATGCCCTTTACCAGACCTGTCCCTCCCTAAACCCCCTCCCTCCCGACCCCATCTCCAGTAACCTTAGGTTTGTTCTCTCTTTCTGAAAGTTCAGTGAGTTGTTGTGAATTGATCTTTCCTTCCTTCCTTCCTTCCTTCCTTCCTTCCTTCCTTAGTTCCTTCCTTTTTCTTTCTTTCTTCTCTTTCTCTCTTTTCTTCTTTCTTTCTTTTGTTGTAGTTATTTATACTATAATCACCCTTTTTTATTCCTCTGATGACAAAACAATTTCTATCCCAAAGCTATGAGATTCTTAAATTTATTTTAGAATCTACCTGGTTACTCTATGACCAATGTTGGATATGATGCATTTTAAAATTATGTCTTTTTAAATTTGTTGACATTTCATTAAACCAGTAACTGATTTTGTCTATCTTAAACAATGTCAGTCTTGTTTTCCTTTTCAGGCTATAACCTTTCTGCTCTTCTGTCCAAAATTCAATCACAACTTTCACCTCAAAATTACCACCGTCCTTTATTTTTGTGAAAGTTGTCGGTACCAAAATGGAGTCAATTATGTCAAACCCTAGGGAAATGGATCTGGGAGGCTATGAAGGAATCTCCCTCATGCATGTGTACCTGAAACAGGAATTGCCACACAAAAAAAATTCCCAATCAGAATTTCTAGTTAAGCAGCTTCTATGAAGACCTTAGCAACATCCAGTACCACCAATGAGCAAATGTTAACTTCTTGCAATAAGCCCCTGAAATCAATGGTCTTTGTTTTAAAACAGCTCATAGGGACTTCTCCCTCTTGCCTTTAAAAGCTTCCCTTTCCTCACATGTCCTGGACTGCAATCCTTAGATATTACAAAATAAACTCTTTGTTTTGGAGAGTCAGTTTCTTTGCTGCTTAAATTAGGTGGAAAATTTTATATTCTGTTTTAAATTTAAAAATCCTAATTTTAGCTTTCACAATCCTAAATGCTCATGCTTCCTCTTGGGAAAGAACTGACCTCTCTCTCTGTCAGATTACTTGGTTCTAACTCATCATGATCTATTAGCCCCCTCTGTGCTATGAAGTTCACTCTTGTGGACCTTGGAAACAGCCACTACCTACAACAGGAGGTCGGCTGCCTTTTCCAGGAAAGCTCAACTCAAGATACTTCTCTGACTGAGACTTCTTTCCCTTTTCCTTTATGTGGCTCCTCTTTGGGGAGGCAGTTGTTTGTATATATTTAGACTTGAGCATCATTTCTGTCTTTTTGTTTTTTTCTTAATTTTTCAAAAGCAACAATATCCACCGGCTGAGGTTAATTCATCTGTTTTGAATAATTTGGATAGTTAGTTCAAAACTAATTTCCAATCAATTCAAGAATAACTTGATAAGTTAAATACTGATATTAAAAAGTTGGTTAGTATAGGTACTGCTGCTTCTCCTGAGAGAGATAAATAAGGATGGAACATGACATATTTATGGACACTTGATTAATTTTACACAGTTGGCTCCTTATCATAATCAGAAAAGACTCATTAAATAAACATTTAAAATCTCAACTAATTTGCCTTTTCAAATTAAACTACCTGGAATTGTTTCAAATAACTTACTACTTTTCCCAGAGACTCCTTTTGCAGTATATGTTATTCCTTTACCTGTTGCTTAGAAGTCAGAACAAGCCAGTGGCATGGTTATGCATATGCATTATGCAAAAACAACCCAAAGATAAAAATCTTAATGTATCAGGGAGAAAAACATGTGTCAGAACTAACTGAGGTCATCAAATGTAAAACACGATAAATTCAAGATCTGTTTATTCCCTGTCAAAATAGTAAATCTCTACAAGAAAAGCTTTAGAGGAATTGTAAAGAATGTCAGAAGATTCAGGGAATCAGTAAAAAGACTGTCAGAAAGCCAAAGCCTAGAGTAGGAAAAGACTAGAAGTTGCTGCCTGTAAATTGTAACAATATTTAAGAGAAAGGATATAAATATTTCAGATAAATCCTTTTTCTTATGGTTGTATGAATGTTAAAAAGTGCTGAATAATAATTTGATTTTAGTCATTTACATGTATCCTCAAAATTATTTTTTTAATTATATATATATATAATTAAAAATAATAATAAATAAATAAATAAATAAAAATCCTTTCCAGAAAAAGAGATTACTACTACAATAGAATGGCCTTAATGAATTCTATATTTATGGAAAGAGTGTAAATCACTTTAAAGAAAATCTTGAATTATTTAAAATAGGGCCCGGAAGAGGCAAGATGCAGGACATCTTATATGGTCTCACTGCTGGCTCTGAAGTTGTCTTATAATAACATAAAATTCTTACAAAGTTCAGACTTCCAGTAAATTTACATGAACATGGATCATGCCTTTGGTTTAGGAATGTATATGTGTATGTATGTGTGTGTGTGTGTATGTGTGTGTGTGTGTGTGTGTGTGTGTGTGTGTGTGTGTGTGTGTGTGTGTGTGTGTGTATGTATATGTATCATTGGCTTCCAAAATTAATATGATGTAAGTGTATGGCAATGATTTGATACATCAGGTGCAGTGAGGACAGATGTACCTTGCCTAATACAGGTCCAGACACCGCGGACCTTCTGCTTGCTTTGGTTGTGGAAAGTCTGGTGCCATGGCAAGCATGCATAACAAAAAGGGGTTCTTTCTTACTGCATGTTTGTTCTATCTCTGCCTACCTTATAAGAGGCCACACAGCATAAAGATTTGCTACTCAACATCTGGTCTGCGGAACAGCAACAGCAGCAACTGGGAGCTCATTAGAATTTCACAAGCTCAGCCCCAGCCCAGACCTATTCAAGGAGTATTTACATTTCAGCAAGATCTGGGGGTGATGCACCTGTGAAGCACTGATAGAGTGATTAAGAGCATGCACCGTGGAGCCACACTGGCTGGGTTCAATTAGCCTTCCACTTACTATACGTGTGATCTTAGGCAATTTACTTTACATTTTTGTGCCTTATTTTCTTCATCTGAAAAATAAAGAAAATAATAGTACCAGACCTTTAGATTTAGTGTTAAGACCGAAGGAGTTAATTCATGCAATCTTCTTAGGGTGGGCTACATTACATCCTTCCCCCACCACTAAGGATTCAAGTCATCCTTTATCATTATCAACCACGATGATGAAACCATGGTAGATACAATTTTGAAGAAAAGAAAGGAAACACCCATAATTGTAACATGAAAATAATTATTTTAATTGTATTTACAGTTAGAAACAAGTTTTAAAGCTTTTAAATTTAATTATTTATTTATTTACTTTGACGTAGTGAGTAAGTATTGAGATCACTCATTTACCAACTGAAAGTGATGCTCCTTTAATTCAGAATGTATATGTTTCATTTTTACAGGTGTTCTTTTTGAATGATCCAAAGCTCTTTGAATGCAATGCAATTATCCCATATCCTTTGTGTTCACAGTATCTAACTGTGGATGAGATAACTATAGATGCAAATAAGACTTTAATCCATGTTAAGGTGTTTAAATGTTTGTGATTTTACTTGTACTTTTTAATTATTTTAGATATTATTCTCTGAATTCTAACATACCTACTCATTCATTTAAGAAATAGTTTAAAAAAACAACCCAAATATTTCCAGAAGTACCATATATTATTTCAGTCCTGGGTATTTGGAGCTAATTTTACAAAGGAACTTTTAAAAGATGTAGACTTTTTGGCCTGTTTACTTGAGTTCTACATTATTGACCTCAGTGTTCTAAGGCTATATTAAAGAGCATTAATATGAGAATTAAAGGGTTAACAGGTTTAAATATAGTTCCAGTGTTGAGTACTCTCTGAGCTTTTCTGTTTGTTTTGTTTTGTTTCATTATGGTGCCAACAACAACAAAAATTTACTTCAAAATGTGTTTCATTATGGATTTCAATTATATATTATCAGGCTAGGGCTCAGACCCTTTCAACCCCAGTCCTGTGCAGGTCCTGAGCCAAGTAGTTGTTTCATAAATGATGAATAAAGAATAAGAAGAATCATTCCCATGTGGCTTTTCTTTTGTTCAACTTGTTCAGAAAAAAGGAACTTGGATTACAGTGAACCAAAACTGCTGAAAAAATAGTGTAAGTCATTTGACAAGTGAAAAAAATAGTTGGGTTCACTCATCATTAAGAAAATGTTAAATCGAGTTGAATTCTGTAATAAAATAAATTCAATAGTTTGTACCATGAATGCAAAAATGCTGAAAATGTAGAGGAAAAAAAAAATGTGATAAAAGCATGCTTGAAAATTTTGACCTGTTCAATTTAGACTATTTAGAACAAAGTGCATTAGAATAATAAAACGGTAAGTGCAAGAAGTGTGAAGATTAAAATTCAAAAGATTCAAAAATGTTTGAAATATGATTTTTTTTTCTGGAATAAACAAAAGAAACATTTACTATAACTACTGAAAGTGTTAAGAAATATGACTAAAAATATAAATGCACTTGTATTTCAGTTGATGAGAATCCAGCCTTTAAATTAAATCACCAACTGGTTTTGACTATGAGAGAATGGCGAAAAGTTTTAATATACGTGGATTCACACAGAGAGACTTTTTCTTTTCTTTTTTTATAAACGCAGACATAAGTACTTCAAAAAGTTTATGGAAAGATTCATGTTACCTTGTAATTCTACTTTCCACTAATTTTTAGAATTACACTTACATATGAGACCTAAGAACTACTCAAAAATATAGTAGATAGATAAATTAGTTTGACTGTAGTAATCATTTCACTATGTATCTGTGTCAAACATGTCGTACACCTTAAACATATACAATAAGACATAAATTTAAAAAATAGTAGACAATGTCAATCTGAAGATTTTTTATTGATGGCAGCTTAATTTAAAATGACTATGTGTACAGATTGGTAGAACCATTTTTAGAGACAATGAATGATTATATTTGTTAAAACATGTTTTTCACATTGCTTATAACTAACAGATAAAGAAAGCATATTCAGAATAAAAAACCTGAACTGTGAAGGCAAAGAATCTGTTAAAACTAAAAATGAGTATTTGGAGATGTTAATGACCACATATTTTTATATAACACATGTCCTCTTTCTCCAAATTAAAAGAATTACACATGTAAACAAGCTATCTAATAATACATGACTGGGCTGGCCAGGTAGCTCAGCTTGTTAGAGCACACCCTTGTAACACCAAGGTCAAGGGCTCAGATCCCCATACTGGTCAGCTGCCAAGAGATAGATAGATAGATAGATAGATAGATAGATAGATAGATAGATAGATAGATAGATAGATAGATAGATAGATAGATAAATGCAGAGTCATGGCAAGAAGTCTGTACAACAATCTGGCAGTGCAAGTTAAAAATAATAAATAAGTAAATAAATAAATAAATATATAAAAATACATGGTAAAAACCTTTACACCAAAAAAAGTTTTTACTTAAATTTTGAATAGCCTCCAGTTTTTATTAATGGCTGTATTGGACTATAAATGTTGTTTTTTAAATCTATTCTCTATAGAACATAAAGTCTTAGGATGTTTGATGTATTCATAAATAAATGTGTGTCAAGATGAAAACTTGTTTAATGACTAAAATATTTCTACTTGCATAATCATTTTACATTAACTTCAAATCATATGTAATTATTTGTTTTAAAAATAATGACTCTTATTTGTTTTAAAATTATACAATTATGATAATTATTGAATTTCACTTTTTTATAGATTCTATATATAGAAACTCAGGAATTTATCCACAAATGGATTAGAACATAGGGTGGTTGCCTAAGGTTATTAATAATATTTCTACTATTTTAATCATTTTAAGACCTGATTTAAATTAATTAGATTTAGTGAGAGGATCTAGTTAGATTTGTTAAAATAGGCTGTTACTGTAGTTTCATTAAAATATTGCATATTCAGTAAAAATAGTAAACTGCAATAGCAGCCAGTAGCCAACATTTTAGTAAAGGCATTAGGGAGGTAAAGAAGCATACAAATAAATATCTGGGAGTAGAGCAACTCAGGTAAAGGAAGCAACATATCTCCGTGGTCCTGAGGAAGGAGCTTACTTCACCTGTTACAAGAGTAGTATAGCTGGAGAGGAGTGAGCAAAAATGAATGAGGCCAGAGACATTCTACAGGACCAGTTTACTCCGAGGACTTTGGCTTATAGCCTGCTCCTTGGGTTTAAATATTAAAGTTCATTTTGTCCTTGGAGGAGAATAGATGGTAGGGGCATAAGAGTGAAAGCAGCTTTACAGTTCGGAGGGGATGGCAAAAACTTAAGTATGGCTGTAGCTGGCCCTGAATAGCAGTGGTGGAAGTGATAAGACAAGGTCAGATCCTGGATACAGTTTAAATGTAATACCAAGAAAATTCACTGATGGACTGAATGTGTTGAGTTCATTATGTTTATAAAACAATAACTTTAAGATTGCAAATCTTCTCATTTTAAGTCCATCTTTCTTGATATAGATATCCATATACAACTATCTTTTACATGTCTCCTGATAAAATGACATGATCATTATGATTCAATAACTGAGAAAAATAGCTTCAGTTCCACGTGACAGCTGCCTCCCAAAAACGAATGTGAAAATAATCCACAGCAGGGTTATAACAATAAGTAGAAGAAAATTGGACAAAATAAATTGAAAACTGGTACATATGCAGTATAACTTTAAGACTAATTATTGTTATTAAGACACCTAATTTTCTATACTTTCTCTTTTTTTAACCATTCTAGTTAATTTTACTGTGCATTTTATTTTAGCTCTCCACTAGGGTTTCTCTGTATTCCTTCTGGGAAAGATATAAAGATATTTATTTCTTAAATTTCCTTACTTAATGAGTTTTTCCTTTTTTATGTGTTATACCTGTTTTACCTATCAAACTTAAAATCCCTCTCCCATAATTTTCTCTCATAAAATGGCTCATAGAGCGACATTTAATTATTCAACTACTTGAAAATATCACTTTGCCACCAAGTTTGTTTTTGTTTGATATCTAAGAAATTTATAAAATGTTACATGTTAAGCTTTATGCAATATTTTCTAATAAATTCTAATTGTACTACACTACACCTAAGGTCCCTTCCACATTAATTTAATGATTTCATAACATCAAGTGCCTAAACTTTTCCTTCCTATTGCCAATGAAGACCAAAGGCAGGACAAAACTTAACAGGTAATAATATCTGTGGAAGAAATATATCTGGCCAGTTTACTGAACACCATACTATGCTGATTCAAGCCGCTCTGACACAGAGAACATCTCAGAGGCCTCTTAAGCACTCAGAGGAACTCAGTGTTGTCTTTTTTCCTCATTGCCTCAAGAGATGCCCACAGGCCCTTCATCTTCCTCATAGTACTTGTCCCCATCAAATCTCTTAGCGGTGTGCTTGTCTGCTTTGTAGGCTTCTCACACATAGTTCCTGAATTTTCTTTGTCGTAAACAGACCTGTGTTAACAGTTATTCAAGGAATGTTGATTACTGTCGGAAGGAGAAAGAGGCACGTGGGGCAGCTGGGCACCTAAGATTGTACACAAGAAGGATCCAAGCACATAGTGACCATTTTCCCACCTTACCTCTGTCCACGTTTGGGCTCTCCTACCTGTCAGCTGCCTCTTGTGACTTTACTCTTATTATTGCTTAATTTTAAACAATCGATAGTACTTTGTATGGTCATAGGATCTGGTATAACTTCCTGGAGGATCCACAAAAGAAAGCAATTAGGATCCCCATTTGTATACAATATGTGTAAAAAAAATTTTTAAAGTATGAGAAAGGAATTTTACTGTTATCCCCAAAAGCTTATTATAACACATTAATAGTCTAAAACTGTAAAGAGACCCGCAGAGACTTTGAAAGGCATAATTAACTATGCAAATCCTAAAAAAATCATGCAACAATTCTACACAAACAAATAAGTGAGACAGTTAGACAATCTCCTGTGGGGTGAGATCATCCCTTGAAACCAAGCATTTGGTCAGTCTTTACAGGTGGACTATTTCTGCAACTTGATTTTCAATAATTAAAGTTACCACTGAACACATATTTATTCACAAGCAAAAACTCATTCTTACTTTTAGTCATTAATGTCACAGTGACCAGGGCAGCATTTCAAGTGTGTTGTTAGGGGTTTGGGGAGAAGTGTGAAAACACTGCACACTTTGTCAAAAAAAATATTTGAGAACCACATTTCAAATTATACTCTCTATTTTCATCAAACCTTAATGAGATAAAAGTGTCAGGATTTATTTATCTGTCTTTTAATGTGCACATTTTTTTTAACTCTCTTGAATGAGTCATCGTCTCTGGTTTTGCACTTTTCAGTCAATACAGCATCAGTGGGAATTGAGTAATAAATGATGTGCTGGGATGTCTCTGTGCATGAAAAACCCATAACCTGCTTCATGATAATAGGACTCAATTAAATTTCTCATTGATAGATATGTGAGGGAAAGGGGAGCAAAACAATTGAGAAAGGAAATGAAAAAAATGCAAAAATCTGAAGAGAAAGGAAAGAAAATGAAACGATTCAGTTGGGGGGCAAAGAATAACAGATTTCAAGCTAAAAGATAAATGACCTAGGAAGGAAATGCATATGTCTATATCCGAGCGCGTGAGTCATTTTCAATAAACTATATGTACTGCATGGACTATGTGCATCATCAAGGAGAAATATAGGGAAGTGTCAGAAACAAAAGGTGATCAGTTAATAATGTTTCTAAATCTGGAATTGCAGTTCTGACTGGCAGTAAATATCGTTTCAAGATTGACATTGCCAATCTTGAAAACTGTGTCATTTAAATTTGTGTTTTTAGAATCACAAAGAATCACTCCTTTTAAAGGGCTACTGCACTTTAAAATGACTTGAATCAATAAAAGATATTTAGGAATATATAATTCCCTGAATTTGATCCCACTTGAATTCTACATGAGCTGAAATCGGCATGCTGTTATGACCAGAAGCCTTCCTTTAAAAGGGAACAAATGTATATTATTATTTATAAATATACTCACTCTACCCTCATAGTCTCATCTATATTGTCAGCTAAGACAAAGCATGGATTTACTGTATCTACCACTTTGTTTCACCAAAATTATTTTGGTGAAATGTATCTTAACAGTAGATGAAGTGATATTGTGCAGAATTACTGTGGGGAAAAAAAATCTAGTTTTCTGTCCTTTACAGGCTGTACCAAAAGCATTTGAAAGTATACAGGCTTTCAATGTTACTATCGAAAGTTCAAATTACTTTGATTTAAAACATCATCATTAAGAAAAAAAGTCAGGATTCATAATCCATGGGGCCAGTGCACATACAGACTAATCACATTCAGTACTTTTGAGGTCAGGATTCATATCTGAGGCTGAATCAATATTAATATTACTTCTTGGCACTTGGCAGATGAAAAATGTTTTGTACAAAAGGAAGAGCTTCTATTACTTTTATTAAATAGTAGTTAGTTGGCTGTACTTTCCTTGGATTTAAAAAGACAGTATAGAAATGGCTGCACTTATAGTTTCATAGTTTGCAAGAAGTGCTTTTGAGAAATGATATTTTAACTTTATGGGATTCTATGACTTCACAATAACAGTATTTTCTGTCATTTAAATATGCTTCTTCCTTAGAAATCTAAAAGAGTTAAAGTACACTATCTCACTGGTCTTCATAACAATCCCATTAGGTCAAAATAGATTTTTATTTGATAAATCTTAGAAAAATCTGCTTCAGATGAAACATCCTTATTCTTCTCTAAAGCATAGATTGATTCAATTCTCGACCAATCTCTTTTATAAGAGTCAGAGCACATGAATCATTCTTTCTAAATCTAATTTCAGAGAGAGAGATTCCTTCTTAACTTACATGGATCCTCCGACTTCCTTAAGAAATAATCATCACAGGGTCCTGAGGTGGCTGAGGTCAATGGTACAGTGAACAGTCCTCTCAATTTCAACATAGTCTTCACCCAATTCACCCACCAGTTTTTTTCCCCATCTTTAACGAGTGCACAATTTTGCCTATAAAAGTAGAGAAAATAGAGAAAGGGAGAAATGTCAGACTATTTTTCTCCTACCCACTATAAATAGAGATAACTTTTAGCCAAGATAATTTTAAAAACATTTTAGCATATTAAAAAAAACCCAAGAAGCATATTAGAACAACCACATATTTCCTGTTGTGCATCAGACAATATAGTAAATTAGTTTTGTTGTTTATGGAAAACCTCTCCAATTATGACTTGTTAGAGAGCATACAGTTATTTGCATATTATTTATATTGCCCAGAGTGTTCACAACTGTCACTAGACAGTATATGAAATAGCTGGTCCTTGTAAGACACATTTGCCTTAGCAGCTGCTGCCTCTAAGAGAATATCAAAAAGATATCACTATTTCACAAATAAGTGAAACACAGTGAGTTGAGTGACAGTTATGTATTTCATAAATTGGCACAGTTCAAATGCCGCTTGAAAAAGACTTACTTTTTCAAAATATAAAGTGAAATTTTACTTTTTAATCTTTTGAGAAAAAAACCAAAAACCTAACAAAATAATAGTAGATTGCATAATTATTAGGAACTTGTAGCACCAAGTTTTTAGCTCTTCTCTTAGACTATTTAAGCTGTATTTTAAACTCCAAGGAAAACAAAAACTGAACTAACATACCAGTTTTGGTATCTTAGTAAGAATTTGGTTATTTATTAGGCAAATACCCTATTTGCTGAAGAATAATATGTCCTCATTTGTTTTCCCATCTGGCCCACCCCTTAGGGAAGGTTTACAGCAAGACGAAAAAAGGAGGCTTTTGAGAGTTATTCTGTCCTATCGCTTGCAGTTGAATTTTAGCCATATTTAGTTTTTGATCCCATGACTTAAAGTTGTACCTCCTGCCCTAGTTTTCCAATTTTCATCCAGTCCCATAATAACAGGTACCAAAAGTAAGACAGTGCCTTTTTGATTGATTCACTAAACCAATGCTTTTATTTCTCACATCAATAAACTGTATCTGGACCTTAGGACATGTCACTGCCCCATAGAAACTGAATTCGCAATTCTAAAGCAAATCATTTGGGGCAACATACCTGGGAATTATACCAGATATGCTATTCAGCACATATATTTCCTTTCAGTTTTGTTTGTGTAATGCAAGAGCAGAAACAAACCAAGTAAGTATGTTTAATAGAGCCCCTGAAAGCTCTGCCTTGCTATTATTGAAGACAAGAGTTGTCAGGAATCATACACTGAGAAGACGCATGCTGCTCTCCGCTCAGTGATGTAAGAAGAATAATCTTGGATAGAGAGTCTGGTACCAGACAAAAGAATAGCTAGCATAGAGTGGTGAGGGAATTAATTTCTCAGATGCTAATTCAATGTCACAAAGAAAAAAGGAAGGCAAACAATAGAGCTACACCAATCTTGAAAACGTTATGTAGACGATGGATTAATGAAAAGGAGAAAAATGAACAGCAGAAATATATTTTCAATTCATCACATGCTAAATTTGATTGGAAATAGCATAGCATTGCAAAATTGCTTTTATTTTTTTTCATTTTTTTTATTTTTCATAATGGAAGGAAAAGTTGATATTTCTACCCAAATCAATCATTCATCTTCTTTCCCAGCCAACATGCTGAGATAAAAAGCATATTGCAGGAATAAAGATTGAGATTTATATTTCCTTAAAAACTAAATCAGTAGCTATTTAAATGCTTCTAATACAACATGGTTAAAAAAAAAAGTAAATTAAATAACAAAGTAAGTCCCCCGCAACATGAGTCTGTGGCCGTCATTTGGGGAAAGAGAATCACTTTTCAGGCTAGACCTCCTTTGCAACACTGAGGAGCACCACATGGCTGTTTTGAAATCAGTTGCACTTTTCCTCACAGGATCCTGTGACTGTTCATGTTTTGGGGGATTATCCAGGTAACTTCATGTTTTGGTTTCATTTTTCAAGCCAGAAGCAACTATTTCTGTATTCTATATTAGAAAATCAAACAGTCATAAGAGCATAGTAGTTAAGTCTGAATAGAAAAAGTGATCATGTCTCCCAAATCAAATCACCTGCTCATCCTCTCCGCTATGGTTTGAATGTGTCCGCTCTAAAATTCAGGTGTTGCTTATGTCGTGGTATTAAGAGTTGGGGCCTTTAAGGAGTGATTAGGCCATGAGGGCTCCCCCCGTCTTGAATGGAATTAAGTCCCTTCTAGAAGAGGCTGGCTTGCCCTTCTGCCCTCTGCCATGTGAGGATGCAGCAAGAAGGTCCTCACCAGATCAAATGTTGGTGCCTTGATCTTGGGCTTCCCAGACTCCAGAACTGTGAGAAATACATTTATGTTCTTTGTAAATTTCCATTCTGTGGTAATCTATTATAGCAGCACAATATGGACTAAGATACTATCTGAATGTTGCCATGCTTAAGGCCTGTTGTTATACCAGCTTTCATTGCTTCCAGAATCACTAAGAGAGATGTACTTAAACTTGGGAGGATAGTTAGAATTATCACCTCCAGAATCAATGATCTAAACTTCACTCTCTTATGTCAATTTAATAAGAGGGTGAAGGCAGATAAAGGATCATTTGAAACGAGGCAAAACATGCAGTCCAAGCAAATATCATAGTTACTGGATGCAAGGAAAGGCTCTTCAGCCCACACAAATTTAATTTACATTTCTACATTTATCAAAGATCTTTTCTCTTCCTCAAATTTATACTAATATTCCTTGTAGATGCAGGCTGTGGCATCTGAGATCCAAGATGTTCCATACGTAAATCTCACGAACATAACAACGAATAAGGAACTAGCAGAGACAGGAATTCATATTCATTATCTATGGCCGTTATGGGCTTACAAATAATCTTTTTGTTGTCTTTCTGAGACTCTATGCAGTGACAACAACCATTACAACAACTAGTTAAATCAAACCAGAAGCCAATCAGTTCATTCAGAAAGCCACAAAATATCCTAATATTTTAAATTTCGTTTATCTAACTATTTTTGTAGTTGTGTTATAGAGATGTTGGGAGAATCTTTTTGCAATATAGATGGGACTAATAAGTTCTGTGAACTATACTGCTATCATTATTAATGTCCCTTTTGTTAATGAAGTCAAAATGCTTCATGGTTTATGTGAAGAGTTAGTCCATTATTAAACCATTCATTTCAATTCTGAAAAATAATTTATTGCATAATGTTACCTAGATGCACATGGTCTGTCAATGTTTAGATTATCTTGAGGTCATGTTCTTCTACTACACAATTATACTGTCAAGTGGAAATTAGCTTCACAGTTCTAAGGAAATTTTTATAGCATGTAAATAAAACTGATTAAGAATTTCCAACTGCAATGAAAATATTGGTTGTCATATGAAGGAAAAGTTCAATATGCTTAAATAAAATTATTTCATATCCTTTGTCTTAACCATGTATTCATAAAGTAGAAGAAAATATAAAACCTATAATACAAAAGTATAATTTGTAATTTTTCAGTTATTTTAAGAGGACAGATCACATAGTGCTGACAGTTAATTTTAACATCTAGGAGAACATAACATTGTTACTTGATTTTATTTTAGTGCCCCATTAATACTAACCTCAGGTAACTAAAACACTTCAGCACTAGCTTCATGCATCACCACACAGCAGAGGTGTTTATTAATAGACCATTAAAGTATCCATGTCATGTTTATCTTAAGAATTTATTTGCAATGTATGTGTGCTTGTCTCTGACAAGTAGTCACTTGGGGAAGAGCCATTAGTTAAACTAATCATAAACGATCCAAATGCTGTTAGAAGAAACGTAACAGGTGAAAGCACTTTTCCTCAAGTGCTGTATCTGCTCTTGATCTGTTTATTTCTTTCAGTACTTCTAGCCTCATTATTTTGACTATGTCTCCATAATCAACTGGAATTTAATGTACAGCTTAGACATATCTTCCTCCCAATAGCTGACATTTAATTAATGCCTTTTTTTGAATAACTTATTGTTATAGTTAGAAATGTTAATATTTTTCTACTTATCCATTAGTTACTTTATAATGTAAAACAACCTCGTTCTAATACAAATTATTATTATGTGGACCTAGGATGACATCGTAGGTTAAGTGAAATTACTTAACACTAATGGAATGTACTTAAAGTTTTAAATGATGTGATTAGTCTTTGTCTATTGTTAAACATACTGACCCAACACCATTTATGAAAGGGTTACATTAATTTTCTTTTATTTATAAGTGTTTTTCTTTCTTTTTCTGTATTTTCAAATAACTGCCTTTGTATGAAGTAAAAGAATTCATAAAATAACTTAAGGAACGAATTTTTGGTGGTATTAATGGACAATTTTTGTAATAGGAATTACATACTTGTTATAAATTGATTTTAACATGTGTAAAATATAAACTAAATAAGTTATTGTATTATGATGGTGTGTGATGCAATATGTCCTCCTTAAATAATTAGTTCTAACTAAAGTAAATTAATATTATATCACTCTTTAATTATCTGAATAACCCTGTTTTTCCAAACCATATATTAATTTCCCCATTTCTGATTTGCTGAAAATATAAAAATGCATCAGTGTAAATCCATCATTTTTAAAAACTCTCATGACCAGACATTAGATTTGAAGCCAAGAAAGCACATTAATATTACAGTTACTTTTTTTTTTTTTTTTGACCAGTAAGGGGATCAGAACCCCTGGCTTGGTGTGGTCCGCACCACGCTCAGCCAGTGAGTGCACAGGCCATTCCTATATAGGATCCAAACCCGCGGACTCGGCACTACCAGCGCCGCACTCTCCCGAGTGAGCCACGGGGCCAGCCCTATAGTTACTACTTTTTTAATTGAGTATTATTTTTATACTGACTCTGCATGATTTGGCCATTTAATTATTTATTAGTTGAGAATGTTCTAGGAACAGCATCAGGGCACTAAAGGAAAATGTTAAGCATTATTTCTTTATGTGATTAGTATAAATATTTCAAGGAGACTGTAGAAACAGAAATAAGTCATTATAATAAAAATAAGTGAAGGGCCGGCCCATGGCTCCCTCAGGAGAGTGCAGTGCTGGTAGCGCCGAGGCCGTGGGTTCAGATCTTATATAGGGATGGCCGGTGCACTCACTGGCTGAGCGTGGTGTGGAAAACATGAGCTAAGTGTTGCGATCCCCTTACCAATCAAAAAAAAAAAAAAAAAAAAGTGAAGATTAGAGATATGTAGAAATTTTTAAATAACCATGAAAACTCTAACAAATATTTAAATATCTATTGAATATTAATCTGGGTCCTCCAAGAAGCAAATAGTGAGGGGGAATTAGCTGTGCAAGAGATTTACTGGGGGAAATGCCAGGTGCAGAAAATCAAATTCAGATCCAGCTACTCCATGATTCCCAAGGGCCTATCTTCTGGAAAGGAAATTAAAAGAAAGATGTTGAAAGGATGAATTATTGCCCGATGGCTGCAGTTGATTTCGGGACAGCAATTCATTCTTCCTTTCCTCCACAATCCTTTCCAAATTTTCCTCATCCTCAGGTGTCAAGAAGTCAGAAATCTTGATGACTAACCTGGTGACGTGACCCTCACTTTCATTTTTGAGAGGTCCAAGCTCATGGATTCCATATCCTTCTCAGGTCAGGGTTGTTGTATGTATCTCTTCACAGTTATAATGAGGAGAGTGAGCATCAGGAGATACCTAAGGTGATCAACTAGGTTCCAAACATATTTCTCTCTCCCTATTGTGAAAAGCAGTACACCTCTTGTTGTGGATCAGGATCAAATATTTCTGCCAGATACTCCTCTTTTTGCCTTCCAACTCCTATGCAAAATGTATCCAAAATGCCCTGGCAGCACGATAATGTTCAATAGGAACTTTACTCTGTCCACTTGCAAGTGGGTAACTGCGAGGACCAGGACTTCAGGGACAGGAAGCACAAAATCTAGTGAGTCATTGGGTGTGATGGTAAGTGCAGACACTTCCGCCTCCTCCCTTGATTACCAGATACATATATCATTTCTGTTGGGTAAACAGCACCATAGAAAAGTGTCTAATTTCATGCATATACTGCATCCTGAAGGGTGACACCCATCCTTTCGGTTACCTCTGAACTGGCACTTCATCTGTGCCTTTAACAGTTTTTATTAGAATTATATGAGACAGATTGCTTCTCTATGGTGAAATATACAGTGTAACTAGTGGATCCCACGGTCATTGTCTCTTCTGCACCCCCTTCACTTCAAAGTTTGTCTCTTGGTCAGATGGTATGATATACCTGTGTATCATGCATCCTATAAGCTTCTAGATAGTAGTGATGACTGAAGCTCAGTAGGAGAGGCAAATCTATACCTGGAAAAGGTATCTATCTTTAGGAGGACAAATTGGTGGCCCTTCCAAGATGGAAGGAGTATAATATAGGTGCCTTGCCATCAAATGGCTTGTTGTTCTTCTTTAGAAGACAATACTTCTCTGTTAATACAAAGCTGCCACAACCTTGGTAAGTTGAAGCCTGTGCTCCATCTCTACCACTGTGGCCCCTATGCTTCTTTACCCATTATACCTGCTTTGGGGTGATCAGTGATGAAAGATGACTAATGTCAATTGACCCAGTCTTTTTGTTCACTTCGTTGTTTAGTGTCTCCTCCACAGTGGATGAATGCTTTTTTTGTGGGTGTTAGCATGTGAATCAAAAATCTTCATACACCATGTCAATTCTTTATATTAATATTTATGCCTCTCCCTCAGATCTATTTCCTTGATTTTGAACTTCCAGTCTTTCTTCCAAGCCCCTAACTAGATGGCTAGGCCATTACTCACTGCCCAAGAATTGATTGATTAGTTAATTAATTTTAACCTTGGTACACTTCTCTTTTCACATGAACTGAACGACCTGTGTCCCAGTAGCAGGCCTACATGGAAAGTTTTTTTCCTCGCCATTGTCTTTTCAAGACCACCCCTGAATAGTGCTGTAATGCAATCACCATCCACTTTTGGCTTGCAACTAAACCATATCTGTAGTGGATTGAATTATGTCCCCTCAAAACTCGTTGAAACTTGAATTGTGTTCCCCAAGTTGTATGTATTAGAAACTTAGCCCCCACTGTGACTGTTAAGAGGGTGGGAAATACTATTATGGTAATTGAAAGGTGGGGCCTTGAAGAGGTGATTAAATTGTAGGACCATGCTTTAGTGAATGGATTGAAAATGATGGTTAGGGGCATGGTGCTGAGGTTTTTAAAAGGAGAGAGGGGAGAGTCTGTCTTTCTCTCTCTTCTTTCTGCTTCCACCATCCCGCAATGTGAGACTTCTGAATCACTGTTGCCACCACCAGATGGACTTTGGACTTCCCAGCCTCAGAAACTATAAGCAATAATTTTTGTTTTCTTTATAAATTACCCAGTTCCAGGTATTTTGTTATAAGTGACAGAAATGGACTAATACAATATTCATGCTCAGGCTTTCTTTCCTACATCAGCTGACCAGTGAATTTCCTCTATGGCCATGGGTGTGAGCTTAATAATAGTGCCAAAGCTGTGGAGTTTGCTGTAAATGTGTACTATATATTTTTCCATCACTGACATCTCCCATGCCTGGACCATATATGAGGGTCTGCCAGATATATAGTCCAAGCAACAGGGCTTCTTGTACTGTAGCCTGTAACTACTAAAGAGCCCTTCCTCTTCCAGACTTCACTTGAAGATAGCAGACTGCTGTACTACTCAGTATACAAACTGGAACAATAATTCTAGGGGTGGAATATGTAGTCTCCAGAGCACAGAGGGTCCTATGAGACTCTTTGCTTCCTTCTTTGTTATTTGAGACATAAGATACTGTTGCTTTGCATTACTTTACCCCCCACAGATTTGTCACCCCACTTCCCCTGGGTGATGGAGATGCAAAGGATTACTCATTTATTCTGAGCAGTGAGAGGCCCCGAAGTGATTAATCTCCTGCTGGAACCCTCAAGCAAGAGGGATCCCTTCCTTGGGAAATTAATGCCAAATTGGGGTTCTCTTCCTGCATTTATTTTCCAGGAGGCCAGGAAGTTACAGGAAGAGAATACAGGTGGGGTTATAGTTTAACAATATAAGCTGGTAACTTTTATTGAAACAAGCCAGATGACATTCCAGTAAAGCTTTCAACAAAAGCTTTGATCTTCACAAACATTCCTTCTCCCTCTAGCAGTTTCTCAGTATCTTTATATAACAATCAGTAACTAGTCTGTCTTTGAGCCAGCAACCTGCTGTGCCACAATTCTTATCTTGCAACAGAGACTTATAGCCTGAGGAAAATTTCCTGTCCTTGCAAGGTCAGTATTTGAAACTGCAAGGCTTTGGAAATACAGGCCCTGTGAAGTACATACGCTATATAGTATATTCCACATCTTCCCCGTTTTATTTGTTTAAAAGAAAAGCAAAACTATAGATCAGATTGGCACAGTTAAGACAAAAAAGTATTTGGTTAAAGCAAAGTTAGTATCATTTAGCATGGCAAGTCCTTTTAATTTACTTCAGGTGAGGACTGATGATGTCATCGTCTCTCAGGGCCGGCTGCAGCAGCATCAATCCAGGTGCTGTGAAGTGGGTGTAATTACCAATTGTTGAAACTCGGAAATGGATTCTGCTCCATAAAATAGTTGATTCTGTGTCCAGAGAGTTTGTTATTGTTAGTTCACCTGTCCAGGACATTACTGTTTTCAAAGCATCTAGTCTTTTGTCAAATTTTTGATCAATTACAAGTCTTTTGTTTAGGAACAGGATGTTTCATCTGAGTTACAAACACCCTCTTTAAGGCCAGAAATATTTAGAGAACTGCTTTTGTAGAGAAGACATTATTTCCCCCTTTATGATCAAGGCATTCCTTATAAAAGCATTGATGATCAATATATTGATTAAAAAGGTCTTACTTTTCTTTGCATAAATCTATCAATGTTAGGAAGGCTCTTTCTCAGGTGGTGATTGAAAGAAGCATCTCGGCTCACTTTCTTTCAGTGATCTGTCCCACGTTGCTGGGAAGACTGTTTCCCAGGTGAAGATCTGTCTGTCCCACGTCGGGGAAAGATGAACAGCAGGATGAAGCAGCAGTTTAGGCCAAATTTATGCCAAGCATAAAAGAGAGGTCAGAGCTTGGAAATGAGACATGCTATCTTATATCCAAAGTTTTAAATTATATCCTGTTATAAAGAGAGAGAGAGTTAATTTTCATTGAACTTATAAAAATAGCCACATTGCCATAATAATCATAAGAATACTTAAAGTTACTAAATTTTGGGGGGTATCCAATAAGGAGAAAACAAATATTTTTACTTTTGTTTTAAATGACATTTTACCAAACTGTTGTTACTTATGTAGATAGCTTAAGAGAGAGAGAGGGAGGGAGCTTTCTTATATTTGGAAAACATTAGGAGAACCAGCAGTGTTTTAAAATAAGGAAATTGTAAAGACCCATAATTTTTTAAAATTAATTTACCAATTAACTTTTGTTGTTTTGACCTTAGTGAACAATTTCACAAACCCATCAGTTTCTACATTTTCATTAGAATTTTGGAACTTTAGTTTAAAGCTATGAACTCAAAGTTTGTCAGAAACTGTACCTATCAGAGTTTTTTCATGAAATATTTAAAGATATAACATTTTAAAATTATAATTAAACTAAGATTATGACTGGTAGCATTTATATCAAGACACAGATATTTGAGAACCTTACAAGATTTTGGAACACATGTCCATAACACCTTCAGTACTGACAATGCTTTCCCATATAGTCAAATTTATTAAATAAGCCAGTTAGTTTTGATACATCTATTATATATCCTTTGAGAAACTCCAAGGCCCTTGGAATTTCTCAAAGTTATTTTAAAGTTTCAGAATTTAGTGTTGGAAAGCTGTGTTAAATAACAAAAAGGCTTAAAACACTTAGTTGAGTAAAATCAGAAATTATTACAAAAAGTAAAACCAAAGTGACAAAAGTTTAAAGACAGAGAGCACAAGAACTTATCATGATAAAACATGAAATAAGCTCCCTAGACCAGTTATCTAAAAGATGAAGAAAACCTTTTTACATTTTTTCAATAAGAGCAGTTAAGTTTTTTTTTTTTTTTTTTTTTTTAGAAAATCAGGTTGTTCCATCGCAGGAGAACAAATTCTAACCCTGTATTAGGATACTTTTGACATTAATTTTTAGAAAAACTCATACATAATTTGTTTTTAAATCCAGTTAATTTTTTTTTTTTTTTACTGTAAAACCCTCTTAACAAACTTATCTACATAAACCATCATCAAGACTTACTCAAACATTCTGTTTTTGTCCTATACTTCCTACTTTCTAAATAGCCAGTCATTTTACTCTAGGACAAAAATATACTGTACCAGATGCTTTCTTACATAAATATTATTTTTATTTCTCTCTAGTCCTTCCAACCATAACCATATCCCCACATCCATAGCCTTTAAATCACCTCCTTTTCATATACTTGTTTCTTTTTTATCAATGTTAAATTGGCCTAATTTGTCTAAAAGTTATATATAACAAAGGGTTTTTTTTGTGTATTTAGTTTTTTTTTGTTTTTTGTTTTTTTTTTTAATCAGGGTTTACAACTTAAAAACCTCTAGCAAAGACAAATGTAGTCCTGTTTGATTAGTAAACTCAGGCAACAATGTGTGTTGATAAGAATGTTTTTATACATTCAGGTTAGTAAATAGGCGTCCATTTATCAGAGCAAATTATACAAAGCTCAGTTTGAATTTAGCTATTTTTACCAAATACATATTTATGGTTTCCCAGCCAAAAATTTGGTGGATTAGATCTATACTCTTATCAGTTAATGCTAACTAGGACCTATGCAATATTTGGCATAGGTTTCTTTTCACTAGCCATTTCAGTTCCCAGGTTTCCACGTGGCATTTAAAGCCAAGTGGAATCCAGAGAGGCAGAGGGAAGTATTCACTATCTATGTCTAAAAGATATTGTCTCCCAGCATGGCCAGGAGGCAGAGCTGAGATAACAAGGAGACATATTGACCTAGAGACAAATTTAGGTAAAAGGTTTGAATCAAATTTTGAAAATATATTTATCAAGACTTTAGAAAATTTAAGTCATGTGAACTTGAAAAGCATACTTATTTATTTAATGAGCATGCATTAATTATAAGCAAATTTGGTACCTTGCACACAAAACAATTACACAAACAGACATTAACATATAAACATAACATACAGCTTACATATGCATATATGGAGACATAAACAACAAGAACAAACAAAGATCTTATAGGTTTTGTTCAAGATGTAAAAAAAGCTCATTAGTAAGAAGGACAGTCAGGTTTAGATTGTGTTTTTTCCAAAAAACTTATTGGTGAGGCTTCACCTTGCCTTAAGGAAAGCAAGATAAAAAATTTACATTGTAAAGCAAAGTATGAAAACCTTTTCAAGAAGATACAGAAAAGATTTTCTTCCTTTAAGAAGATAGCATAGGATTTTACCATAGAATTTTGTGAAGAAATACATAGATGAGACTAGAAGAGAATTTAGAGGTCTGTTTAAGATAACCAGGTGGATGCCAGAAAATTTGAGACCATCTAGTTAAACAGGTAGATCTTAGTCTAGTTTTTGTTTCTCAAATGGCTTACTGAGCTCAAGAGCTGAGCCACCAATCAGAGATGAAACCATTTGACTCTTGAGGTTTTTAGGAGAAGAGCAGTAGACCCAAAAGAGGTCTGATTAGAGCCATGGCTGCTTTTCTTCATAAAACTCCAGAGTCTTCAGAGAAAAAGAGTAGGACATGCAGTTAAGAAAAGAACCACTGCTTTTAAGAGAGAGAAGCATTGTGCAGATAATTAAGAAAAACATGTTCAAACAATACCAACACTGTAAAGAAATATTAACTTCTTTTACTTTAGATTGTCCAACTTAAAGTTCTCTCAGTCACTGGCAAAGATTAAGCTTTATCCTTTTTGGGTGACATAAACATGTCACTTTTTGTCAAGGTCTTAGATAGCTCTCAGAGCAACATGACCCAGATTCCTAGTTGTTAGGTGGGAAGCCTTAATGAGGCCCATTGCATAATTAACCAGTGACCAATTTGTTCTCAAATTTTTATGTTAAGGCTCCCTTCCTTGGGGTATCAAGGACATGGTGGTTTAATATCCACTAACAGTTTTAAAAGCTGCCATTCAGTTACTTACAGCCTACTGCTTTAAGGAGACATTGGAGTTGTAATGTATGTTCAGTCTCCCCTTTTGTTAATGAATTATCCATATTTTAAAAGTAAAGAGAACAAAAAATATCTCTGGAGTTGAAAAGACCTAACTTTGACCTGCCACAGGTGTGCAATTGCTAATCGAAAGCTACCTGTGATTCCCTTACCAGGGTGCATTTCCCTTATTAGGGACTCCCTTGCAAGGATGAATAGGATGTCCTATTCCTCTCTAATGCTTGGCAGGTCAGTCTCCAATCCATGGAGAACATCCTCACACCGGGAACCATTTTGTTGCTTTCCATTGCTTCGCCCCCCCCCCCCATGGATTTGTCACCCCACTTCCCCTGGGTGATGGAGATGCAAAGGATTACTCATTTCTTCTGAGCAGTGAGAGGCCCCGAAGTGGTTAATCTCCTCCCAGAACCCTCAAGCAAGAGGGATCCCTTCCTTGGGAAATTAATGCCAAATTGGGGTTCTCTTCCTGCATTTATTTTCCAGGAGTTCAGGAAGTTACAGGAAGAGAAGAAAGGTGGGGTTATAGTTTAACAATATAGGCTGGTAACTTTTATTGAAACAAGCCAGATGACATTCCAGTAAAGCTTTCAACAAAAGCTTTGATCTTAACAAACATTCCTTCTCTCTCTAGCAGTTTCTCAGTATCTTTATATAGCAATCAGTAACTAGTCTGTCTTTGAGCCAGCAACCTGCTGTGCCACAATTCTTATCTTGCAACAGAGACTTATAGCCTGAGGAAAATTTCCCGTCCTTGCAAGGTCAATATTTGAAATTGCAAGGCTTTGGAAAACCAGGCCCTGTGACGTACATATGCTTTCTGTATATTCCACAAGATACAGCAAGTTGTCTTGTACTTTGGCAGGGATATCCTGTCATCCCCTGATCATTGGACCCCTAAATACTTCACTGAAATAGCTGATCTCTGAATCTTCATAAGATTTATTTCTCACCCTCTGTAGCTACTGTCTCTTAACAAGACCTAAAATCTTTTTCATCCCATCCAGTTAGCATGATGTCATCATGCTGTGATGTCATGATGTGATAGATGAGTATGATATGATGTTCTGTGCTATTTCCAGGCAGTCTAGATTTTTTCAGATTTCGTTATTACAGAGACAGATAGAATTTGCTTAACCCTACAGCAAAGCTGTAAGTGAATAGTCTCTTGCACCCCACTCGAGTGTAGACTATTTCTGATACTCTTTTCTGATTGGAATGAAAAATAACATAATTAAAAAATCAGTGGCTCTCTTCCATTGTGACCTTATTAATCTTCTCTAATATGATACCATGTTCAGCACAGCAACTGGCACAAGGGCTACTACTCAGTTGACCCCACAGTAGTCTACAGTCATTCTCCAAGTTTCACTACGTTTCTGCAGGGCAAGACTGGCATATCAATAAAGACATGATATAATAGGAGCCACAAATCTTTCATCCTTTAGGAAGTTAACAGAGTTACCCATCTCGAGTTTTCCCAATTCAAAGATTCAATATCGTTTTCAATTTACTATCTTGGTCAAAGGGGGCAGTTTCAGGAGTTTCCACTTAGCCTTTCCACTGAGATCACTCTTACTTCACAGGCCAGGAACCTAATGTCAGGGCTCAATTGTCAAATATATCAATTCTAACTATCCCCTTAGGGATTGGAATAACAGTTATGGTGCTGGTGTGGGTTCATGGATTCAGTGGGTATATCGTGATCTACACTTTGGTCAGGACTTAAGCTCACTCTAATAAGGGTGGAGGTGGAGTGATAATGATGCTTTGGTTCTCCAGGTATCAGTGTCAACTCAGACCTTGTTGTATGATTATTCTCAAAATGTCTCTGTTCCCTTTCCCGCAGAGTAGTATATACTTGCCATGGCATAGCAGAGTAGTTTCTTCTAGTGACCCAGTCTCCTTTTCAGTCAGTGAGGTCCTGATTTGGAAACTATGTCAGGTCTACAAATTAAACAAGAGGTTGTGATCTTTTATCTAGATAATTATTCTCAGCTTCCTACTCCTTGCTTTTGACTTTTTAATTTTATTTTTTGTAAAATTATATATTAATATTTTCTATTTTGTCCTTATGGACACCAAGATCTTTTAACCATCTCTACCACTGGAGCTCCCCCCTGACCTTGCCAGTCTTTTTGATAATTGTAGCCTCTTGCTTTCTGATGGTAACATGACGCTCCCTGGCCTCTATTGCTATGGGGCTCCATTAGCTCTATGGATATTAACAAGCCCAGCTCTATGACTGTTTCTTCTACTGTCAGCTTTGCATCGCAGAGGAGAAACAACACAGGAATGCTGGTGCTCTTTTCACCAGCACTTTTCTAGTGCCCTTGGTGAACTTTGTGTTCACTGGGCCCTCCTCTGTAACATTAACTTCTGGTGGGTTTCCTGATCTGACGTAATATATATGCCCCCACATTCCCACCTCCCTCAGCCTCTCTAATCCTCTCTTTACCACCGGCCAGGACAACTCAGGCATTTCCACTACAGTGGGCTTCAACCATCGTCTTCTCCAGATTTCAGAGTTATCACCATAGCAGCAAGTTTGACTCAGCCCCTGGAAACTTTTTCAGATTGTCAAATTTCATATTCTAAGAAAGTGCCTCCAATTCAATGAATTCTGGCTTATCTATTTTTATATTCAGGGACCCTTGATAAGCAATTTCGAAATTCTATCTCAGTGATACTTTCCTGTCTCTTGTTTCTACATGCTACCAAATTCTTGCAACTCTTTTACTGTATAATCTCGTTCAGGGTCATAATATCTCCAGTTGTGTTATGCTGAGATTTAACCTGAGTTTTCAGCCTGAAAGCTAAGAAAAGAGGTTGGGGAAGCTCCCGAGTTAATAGGGGGAGACACCTGTGTGTGCTGGGAGGAGGCCTCTGTAGTATCTTGAAACACTGCAGGTATACCAACTCTTATTTGGGAAAGAAAGGTCTACCTCTGCAACCTCAGAAGGTTCTTGGGGGTCTGAATGGCGACATGCTCAGAAATATCCATTTATATAACCTCATCTCCTGTTTTACACACCGTTTTTCCTTACCAGGCTGCTATACTTAGCATTGGCTGAACTTTCAAACATCTCTTAAGCTTTGCAACTTTGTTATATTTCACCCTGCTGCTCAGCAGTGTCAGCTCCTTCCCTGCAAAATGAGATAAGGACTTCTTTGTAAGCTACAGTGGAAGAACCCCTTGCTGTAACACACATAGTTATTAATTGCCTGTTAATGATTCTTAGTTCTTATTTTCGGAAGGTAAGGGGTTAATACAACTTGGTAATCAGCCAACTCCACTCACTTTGTATTGTTTCAAATTCAAATGCTCAAATAATCACACCTGTAAAATCATTCTCATTGACCTGAACATTTTCCAAGGCACCATTGGTAAAATTTTTAGCAACCAGGCCCCTACTTTAGGTGAGAGACTCTCCTGCTTCATCTAACAACCTGGATGGTGTTATCTTTGCCAGTTGGGTGATAAGTGAGTCAGTTCCCAATTCCCATCTTAATTTCTGTTTTCTCAGTTCAACTTATGTTTGTCTGGGTTCTCCCAAAAGCAGACGGCAAGACAGGATTAGATGTGCAAGGTCTTTTGGGAGAAAAAAGCTAGTGATGGGATATGGGAAGTTATCTAAAGGATGCTGTGAGAGCTATTAGACCTTGATACAGGCCTGATGACTGTCAAGAAAAGAGGAAAAGAAGAAAGGTTGAGTGGAAGACTCAGACTGCAGCATAGTTCTAAGAAATGTTTTGCAAGCCAAAGTCTTCAACTCAAAATCTCCCATCAGAGGAGTCCTATGTGTCACAGGAACTGGCCATACTATGTCATCTGCACTCGGTCACTAGCTGAGAGCAGCCCTTGAGAAATGTGGCTTCAACACCAATGTTGTGAGGATTTGGTGCAGCAGCTGGGGCCGTCAGCCAAATATACAGACCACACCCAGGATCTGAAAGGTGTGTTTTCATGGGTCCCACATATTTATACCATTCACGTTGAAACCTGGCTTTACAGTGACACAGAAAATTTTCTTTTTGTATAATAAGAAGAAAATTTGCTGAAACTATTTTGGTCTGTCGACATCACCAGGGTTAACCCTGTCAGTTTTGTAAATATGATTAAAATTCATAGCATTTATAGTGACCAGCACTGAAGAAGAAATAATAACATGGGATACATAATCAGAGGAAGAAAAATCAATGATAAAAATGTAATTCCTGAGCTTAAAATAGTAGAAGTGGAAGATCTATAGGCAAGTGCAGCATCTAAAAATGTGAAGGGACAGTAAATTTTGCTAAAAAGTTTTCTGAGATTTCTAAGTGTAGTTTTTCTCCTTCTTCAGCAAATCATCATACCAAAGATAAAAGATTTAAAGGAGTCAAACTTGTTATGCATACTATTTTAACAGTTTGGTTTATCCCTATTCATCTAAAATAACCCAAGTAAGCCATTACTCCCTAGATAGTTTATATTTTCCAAAATTAGCCCTTCTTAATCTGAAAAAAAATTGTCATTTCAATTCTATAATCAAAGAGCTTCTGTGTCAATTCATGTTACATAAAACATAAAGTTTGCATCAAAAATATTTTATTTGCAAGAAGAAGCATTATTTGTCCTAAATATAGTTTATTTTCAACTATGTGTCCTACCATATCTTGCCAAGACAGTAACATTCTGCACATGTTATATTTTTTTAAATGAAAACCAAAGAGCCATTGAGCCTATCGGGCATGTAAAAAATATATACACATATATAAATAAATAGATGCCTAAGTAATAGATATAGAATTGGCAAGCACATATTTGGTTAGAAATTCAGGTATCCCTAAAAAAAAAAAAGTGTAAAATTGGCTTTCATGAATTAATATCACCCTCATTTTAATTAGCCAAAATTCAATGGCAATTGTTGTTTGTATAAAAATGCTCTTTTCTAATGGTGTTCTTAAGAGTATGTGGTTTTGTTATACATCTGGTAGTAATATACCTGCTATTGTGTAAGGATAACTTTGTTCCACTGTAAGGCATTTAAATAACAAATGAGTTATATATGTATATGATTTGTTTGTTTGTTTCAATAGTGTGTCACAAAAGGTTTCTGATCACAGAGAACCTAGGAATGGATTTAAATACAGGTCTTTAATGTCACAGGAAAAATAACTTCTAGGGTGCTGTATATTAAATGTCTGTGTAATGTTATGCTGCCATGCATATAAATACTCAGTGGTCAATGAGCTTACTAGCTTTCATTTCAGGGTCACTTCCAAGAAACACACTTTTCTCTACTGCAATTGACGAAAAGGATATGCATTTTATATTTAAACATTTTTTATTTTTCCACTGTAGAAGGAAATAAAATGAGTTACATTATAGTAATGTGAAGAGTCTGAAAATATAAAATTAGCAAACACTCGATTTTTCAAGTCTCTGTATACACTGCTATTTTAATAGCAAGGTTGATTGTGGTTTCTTAGCAGTGAGAGAATTGTTTCTGTCCCTTAAAATATTCTACAAATGTAATAGGGACAATATTAAAAAGTGGAGTAAGAGTTTACTCATAGGATTACAAATATCAATATAAAATATCTTGTTTTATTAGAATTATAAGTATGCCAATCAATATGTAGATAAATGTAAATACATATACAGATACACAACCATGAAATTTTTGTGTTAAAAATTACATTTTTATAGTAAAAATATAATTTAATTTTTAATAATAACATATTTTATATTTTATAGTTTCTGTCCTCCTGGACAGAAACTTGACTGACAAGCTTTCATTCCAGCTGGGAAATGCATTTTTTGATCATATATAAAAAATGAAACATTCATTAGGAAATACTTGAAAATGAAAGATGTTTGTAATTTTAAGATGCTTTTTAAAAAATTCCTTTTGAGGATGATTCAACATCTTAACATCTTGCTTCTTAATTCAAAATGAGGTTTTACTCCAGGCAAATTTGAATGGTGGACAGTAGGACCAATTATTCAGGTAATGAAAATAAATAAACTTGTTCTAAATGAAAGTGGTTTTTATTGGTTCAAATTATCCTCACTCGATATATAAATTAATTGAGTTAGTTAGAAAATTGTTTGACATTTCATGAGTAGATACAACCTGAATAATAATAAGGATATTTAAATTGTATAACACACAAACATGTGCCTCCCCATAAAGAAATTTGGGGGATGGAGGGTGAAACTGCACAATAGTATTTTAAGAAATGAGTGAAACAAGTGAAAATAAACTATATGTGTGTGTGTGTATATATATATATATATACACACACACACATATGATTTTAATAAACCATGTCAATTACTACTAAATTTTACCAAAATTTTCACTTTTCTTTAACCCACAATATAAGAAAATGAATACGGTCAGATAATGTTCAAATGAATATACTTTCAACATTACACAAAACTGCAGGAAAAAAAGGCTGCAGGTAATAGAGTTCTGTTCAAAATATAACGTTAGAATTCACGTTTTAGTGACTGAAAGGATTTTCTTATTCCGACATTTTAAAAGGAAGACTGAGCCATTCTTGCTGGTCAAGTCTGTTTTCCCTTAGGCTGCAGACATATTGTTGCTGACTTATTAAACCATTTGCTATGTTATGAATGTTTGTATCCCTCCAAAATGTATCCGTTGAAATTCTAACCCTGAAGTAGATGGTATTAGGTGGTGGAGTTTGGGGGAGGTAATTAGATCATAGGCTAGAGTCCTCATGATTGTGATTAGTGCCCTTATAAAAGAGACCCCAGAGGGCTAGCTTGCCCCTTCCACCACATGAGGACAGAGCTAGAAGTCAGCCATCCATGAATCACAAAGTAGACCTTCACTGACATTAAATCTGCCAGCTCCTTGATCTTGAACTTCACAGCCTCTAGAACTGTGAGAAATAAATTTCTGATGTTTACGACCTACCAGTTTATGATATTTTGCTACAGGAGCTCAAATGGACTAATATGCCACTGGAGTATGCAAGTGACATGAGAGCAACTCTTCTATGTGTCCCTATTCTGTTACTTACTGGTATGTAAAATTCAGCAAGTTCTCATCACTTTATTTGTGAATATTAAATGAGATTATCTATAAAGAAGTAGTTTTAAACTATATTGTTCTTTACAAATACTTATAAGATTATTACGATAATAATAGAATTTTAAAGAAAACAGAACAAATCTCTGTTGAAAATAGTAACTGTTCAAGAAATGTAGAAATGAAAAGATTTATTTAAATTACTATTGTTTTATAGAGATGTTCTTGAAGAGTAGGGTTTAAATATATAGAAATGTAATTCTGAAACAAAAATCTATGCTTAATATACAGAGTCATAGTAAACAAATTATGTTGTTTTTTTGTTTTGTTTTCCTAAACCTATAAGTAAACAGGAAATTCTTCCATGTTGAAAGAAATACAACCTAACGAGGAGTAAAAAGAAGAAAAGAGAGATATTATTTGAGGACAATGAGCATCAAGAGTTTTATTTAGCAAATGATTATTGAGCTTATCCTATACTTAGAGTGTCAATTAAATTCTATATAGGTATAAAGGAATCTTGAGGATAAATTATGTCACTGAATAGGAAGAAGATTCAGTTCCAGAACTTCAGGCCAAAGGTTTTCAAATACTTTGTGTCCCTTTCATTATGCCCCTAGAGTCTTTCTCATAATTTTCCAGGGGTTTTCTCAGTCAATACAGTTCAGTTTACATGACTCTGTCATTTCTGGGCATGACTAAAGTAAATATGAGACTTCTAGCTAAAGTGTCATAATGGGCATTGCATTGAGGTAAAATATATAATCTTCAGGATATATATATATATATGGGAACAATTTTTCTATCAAAAAAATAAAAGGAATGAAATTGTTCAGGAGTAGAAATTTATAGATTCTGATGGCTTAACATTCCCCTCAGCTTGATTAAACTTTAGATACGTTTAGATAGGTCTTCATGACGATAGGCCCCTAACCACACTTTTTTCAAACCATTTACTTTAGAAAATTTGCAATGTAAATTCTTTCTCTGCTGCTCTGAGATGTGAATCTTCTATGACCCAGAAATATCTTTCTGAAGGACCTAGGAGCCATCCCTGTGAAATGTAATCAAGAAAGTTATAGCCCCTGTCTCCTGCTTCAGTGGAAGTGTAGAAGCCTAACTTAGATAAGCACTAGCTAGCAAACACAGATGACCTAATCACATAAACCAACTTACTCAATAAAATCTTTGTCCTCAAGTACTTTTTGAGTAGCTCACACAGGTGTTTAGAAATGCTCCCACTTTTTATTTCAGTGGAGTTGAGTTCAGTCTCTCTCCTCTATTGCAAGTCTTGAATAAAATCTTTCTTCACCATTTAATTGGTCTGGTGAAATCTTTAGTAAACTACCTTATATTTATATTGTTCCCACTCCACCAACAGTGAGTTGCTTGTGTTGGTTATTTACATATATGTGTGCATACAGAAAAAGCAATTGAATTTAATGCTTAGTTTTACTGTTGTCCCCTACATAGAAGAGACTGCTGAGATACACTTAATTATCTCCCATGAAGATAGATGCAAAAAAATCTAAGCAAAACATTATCAGATGGAATCCAACAATGTGTAAAAAGAATTATACATCATCACCAAGTGAGAACTATTTCACATATGTGAGGCTATTTCAACATTAGAAAATCAATCATCACATCAATAAACTAAAGAAAAAAAATTATATGATCATACAAATTGTTGCAGAAAAATCATTTGATACACTCCAATACTCATTCATGGTAAAAACTCTCAGCCAACAAGGAATTGAAGGAATCATCCTCAACTTAATAAAGAACATGTATAAAAAATACCCTAATAGCAAACATCATATCTTATGATGAAAGAGGGGTGCTGTCCTCCTAAAGTCAGGAACATGGCAAGGACATTTTTTCTTACCCTCTTCTTTAGCATAGTACTGGAAGACCTAGCTAATACAATGAGACAAGGAAAGAAAATAAAGAGTATATACATAGTATATTTTATAATATATATATAAAAGAAAGAAATGAAACTACCCTATTCAAAGATGAGATGACTGTCTATGTAAAAAATTCTATAAAATCAACAACAAACAATAATTGTGGAATAAGTGAGTGTAGCAAATTTTCAGAATACTTGGTTATTGCTGTGGTTTGAATCTCCCCTCAAGCTCATGTTTGATCTTGATCTCCACTGTAAATGTTAAAAGGGTGAGAAATCAGTCTATGGTATTTAAAAGATGGGGCCGTTGGGAGATGATTGGATTGGACTGTTAGGGTTATGCTCTCATGAATGGACTAATCCATTCATTGAATAATGGGTTAATAGATTATTGGATTATTACAGGAGTGACACTGTGTGGCTATATAAGGAGAGCAAGTAAGGACATTAGCACATTCTTGCTCAGCCCTTACCATGTGATATCCTGCACCACCATGGGAATTGGACAGAATCCCCACCAAGAAGAAGGCCCTCACCAGATGTACCCCTGTCCCTGGACTTTCCAGCCTCCAAAACTGTGAGAAATAAATTTAATTTCTTTATTAATTACCCAGTTTCAGGTATTCTGTAATAAGCAACAGAAAACAGACTAGTACAGTTACATATAAAAGTCCATTGCTTTCTATATTACATCAGTAAACAAATGAAATTTTAGATTTTCAAAAAATAACATTTCTAATAACACACTTAAAATTAAATAAATCTAACAAAATACATGCAGGATCTATGTGCAAAAATCTACAAAACTCTGTCTAAATAGATCAAGAAAAAATCTGAATAAATTGATAGATATTTCAAGTTCAATATTGAGAAGATGTCAATTCTTTTTAACTTCATCTATAGACTCAATATAACTCCAATCAAAATTCCAAAATACCATTTCATAAATATTGCCAAACTGATTTTAAATTCTATATGGAAAGTCAATTGTCCTAGAATAGCCAAGAAAATAACAGAGAATAACAAAGTTATTCCTGAGGACTCACACTACCTAACTTCCAGGTGTACTATAAGGCTACGGTTTTCAAGGCAGTGTGTTTAGAAAAATAAGGACATAGGTTTAGGGAATCAAAAATAGGTCCATACAAATATATTCAACAGATAGTTAACAAAGGAGCAAAGTCTTCTCAATAAATAGAGGCTATTACTTGCAACAAATTGTGCCAGAAAATCAAACATCCATACATTAAATAGGACCTAGACAGAGGCTTTACACTTCAGAAAAATTAACTAAACATGTATCATGGAACTAAACGTAAAATGAAAAACTGTAATTTCACAGACAACCTCAGCAAAAGTAAAAATTTTTCAAGAAAACACAGGAGAAAAATTGGCATACTTTGGATTTGGGTATAAGAAGCTTTTCAATACAGCACCAATAGAATGATCCATGAAGAAAAAAGAAAAAACCTGAAATTTATTAAAGTTAAAAGTTTCTGCTATGCACAAGACACATTTAAAAAAGGTGATGACAAGTAATGTGGGTTGAATATTTCTCCCTCCAAAGCTCATATGGAAGTCTGATTTTCAGTGTGGCAGTGCTAAAAGGAAAGGCCTTTAAGAAGGGTTTGGATTGTGAGGACTATGATTTGATGAATGAACTAATCCGTTCACAGAGTAATGGGTTAATGATTTAATGAGTTATTATGGGTATATCCTGCATAGTGAATATGCTCAATTTTATTCTTTGCTTTTTTTTCTCTGTCAGTTTTGACTTGAATAACCCTATGTGATTTTTTGTTTTTTTCCTTTACTTTCCTCTGGTTTAATTTGGCTTGCTTGCTTTGACTTCCTTTCCTTTAATTCTCTAACTCCCCTTTCTTTTGTTCTTCCTCCCTCCCTCCCTTCTTTTTTCCTTTCTTTCTTTTCCCGAAGGTGGCCACATGACTATAGGCAGTTCCCTGAGCAAAACAGGCACTTTATAATTCCAGCAAGTACCATCTGCACTGCTCTAGTGCTTAGACGTGCCCTGTGCCTGACATCCTCAGGGGCAAGATTCAATTTAAGAGCTATTTAATTTGCATGTCTAGTTTATAACTTGAAAGTCTATAAGGACATATGTACTTATTCATGAAAATCCTCCTCATTAAGGGCATTCCGCTCTTCTGCTCGCATGTATGTGCTAATGACCTCTTGACCTATTTTTTTATATAATTCCTATATCACATTTTCCTAGGATCCATGTACAGACAATATAAGTATTAGCTAAGACAGAATAACTAGATGTAATTAAATCGACACTTTCCTCAGAGCCAAACTAGTTAGACAAAGATTCACCCTCTAAACTGAATAATTAAGAAAATGCTCTACTTCTTTGGGGGTTAAGCTAGCTTGGAAATATGGCCATGGCTTGGGGTGGATTTCTTGCTGGATGGACTACTTATCCTTTGGCTAGAATCATGTGTTCAAACATAGACAGTACAGCATCAGAGCCTATCCAATTCCTATTCTCCCATCTAAAAATTCTGCCTACAGACAGCAGTACAAGTTTATTGTATTATGTCTGGGTGATCAAATGAGGTTCAATGTATTAAAACAAAGCTTCAATTAATTTTCTACTTTATTGGGCCTATGACTTTATATGGGTGCAACAATGAAGGCATTCATAAAACTATATATTTATTTTGTGAATTAAAGTAAATTTTTCCAAAGATATTTCTTTTAACCCAAATTTATGCAAATTGTCATGAAAATATTGCCACAAGTGATTCTTTATTCAAACACTTTGAATATTTTACCCTACATATAAAATACTAATGATTGTTTATTTTTGTTGTTGCTAATTTTGTCAAACTTATATATCAAATTTTTATTTTTTTTCAAAGATTGAACATCAGAAAAACTTATTTGAAAAATACTGAGTTAATAAGATGAAAGATAAAACTTTGGTTAATGTATACCTATACATTGCTTGGGTACATGTTTTTACTGATTTGGTAAATTAAACTACATTTGCTTTCCAAACTATATTCCATTAAATGAGTAAAGAAGAATTTCACTATCATATATAGAAAATATTGGATAATGTTTTATCCATAAGTAAATCAAATTAATTTTATTGAACTAAATTTAATAAAAAGTTTAGAGGATAGTATTTTTTATGACTAAAAATTTAAAAACTTTTTTTTAGTTAGTTCTATCATATTATTATATTTTTTGGTAATCAAATTTTTAAATGACCGAACTCTGAGGTTTAGAGCTGTGTAGTTATTATTTTAACTTTTTAGTGAAAAAATGTTTCTCTGTGATTATATTTTAAATAGAAATCTTTCTGATCAGGGATTGTAGATAAAAAGGAGATGAGTTCTAGTTAACTTAGCCCACTTAATCAACCAGAAAAGGTGAAAATGTTTCAGTTATGAAGCTGAAGAATAGATCGTCTATCTATAAAAAATAATGAAATCTAGACTCTGGAATTCTTAACTTAAAACTGTGACCATTATTTGAGTTTTCTCATGTGTTGTAATTAGTGATACATAGACTAATACAATTGGAGAAGCTGAGGTTTGGCTTAGTTGAGCACATGAAAAATTGGATATTTGCTGGTTGTGACTCTGAATTATCCTGACATTTGAAGAATTTATCCCCACCAAAATTCTTTTTTAGCAGGTACAGAAACCTTTACTTACCAGATAAATAAAATCTTCATTTTCCCTTGTCTTTTATCATCCTTTAGCATACATCTTTTAGATGCTACCATCTTTCTAATCAGTGGCTTGACAAGAGAAGAAAATCAGTTGGCCTATTTATTGTTTGAAAACGTTTAAGGGGCTCTACCTTTGTTTGTTTCAGAGGAATTCCTTTCTCTATTTCCAACTGAGATTGTTCCAGTCTGACACCAGAAAAACTTTTAGTGAGAGTTCTTACATCACAAAGAAATTGGTCTTAGCTTTGTTCAGATAATCGTTTTAAATGAACCGCAGTAATATCCTAAGCTCTGTGAAGGTAGAGACACTTTCTTTGGTTGCTGTTTACTTATGTGTCCTCAGTACCTTTCAGAGTGATATATAGTAGATCCTCATAAATACGTATGACTGAAAGAATATACACTTTCTTTAGGTTTATCTTCAAAGATTGAGTATGCTTCAGAATTAGATTCAGATTTGACTCTCTTTTATTCAGCCCCTTCCACACGATGTGTAATTTTTGAGGTGTGGCCATGTTTATTTACTCTTTAGATCTCCCTGAAATACCTCAAGGAAGGATAATTTTCAGTTTAAGATTACAAATTTGAAGCACTGCAATACTATGTGATGGCCTCAAGTGATCATAATCAGGATACAAGCCCAGGTCTTCTAAATCATTGGTCCGTGGCCTTTCCATCAAATCTTAATGGCTTTTAAGAGGAGCTTACAGAGTCTAGAGAAGGAATGACTCCGTTATTTTATTTAATCTTGTCAGGTTGGATCACAGACTCCTCTGCCCTGTCCTGTGTGGTTGTGAGTCAGATGATCGAAAGAAAAGTTGGGCAGCCACTGGCAAAGTTGACATGCTTAATTTCAGAGGTGAGCTCTGCTGGCCAGCACTTCAGAGCCACTTCCTTCCCTACCGAAATCACACAACAATGGCAATGAGCCAAGGAGTATATTGGCACACATGCGCAGTTACACCACTCTTATATAACTTGTTTAGAATGGATGTCCTGAATCGTAGCCAGCTGGATATGAGGCAGGAGGACCTGACTGTACTGACTCCATTTTCCTCAAACCCCACCCCTTCAGGGTCCCCCATACAATCTACACATCTGAGATCTTCCGTGATGTTCCCTTAGTGAGGATGGCTGATCCTTGCATCCATAGGAGAGCAGCAACTTAGGCTGCAGAAACATGCCACCAAGACACAGGTGCTTCCTCCCAGTACAGCTAACACCCACCTACAGGAGGACGACATATGGCCCACCATTCCTGGAGGGGATCTCCAGTCATTTTTGGACAGTGTGAATTTCACTGGTTAATAGCTTCAAAGCCTGAGTAACATTATGATATAGTCAGAGCATTCTGTTCGGGCCAGGCCCAGTTAGCCATCATCATCAGGATGATCTCCCACAGGAATCCTGCACTCATACTGGTAGGAAATTTGGTGTGTATGTATGTGCCCAGTCAACTATGGTGTTGGCAGCCACAAGACTATGGGCAGAAAGACAAAAAAGTTATTGGCACCAATTGAGAGAGTTCTCATCCCTCTGGCAGAATACATGTCAACTTACCATCCTAGAAAGAATGGTTGCAGGAACAGGTGCTGCAGCTCTATGCAACAGAGCCTCCACTGGAGAGGGCCCACCCTTGTGGGGTCTCTCATTTAAAATCCTGACTGTCAGTCTTAACTGACATGTCCAACCCTTCAGGGATGTGGGTTGGACAGATAGCCTTAGCCCATTTTTCAAAAGACCATTACACGGTTCAATCATTCCTGCTTCCTGGGGATGATATGGCACATGTAATTTCCACTGAATGGACAACTAAGCCCACTTCTGTACTTCGTGTCCAGTAAAGTGGGTTCTATTATCACTCTCTACGAACAGGGGCCAAACATACATGGCCAGAAGGCTATTCAATGCCTTCACAGTGCTTACCTGGTCTGGGGCCTTGCAAGGCCATACAAACAGGAGTCCTGTAGCTGTATCAATGGCTGTGAAGATACACCTGAAATTCTCTGACCTGGGCAGTGGTCCCACAATATCCACTTGCCATCAAGTCAGGGGAACCCTTCCATGGGTTATTTGCCCATCGGTATGTGGCATCTGTCAGGGGTGTGGACTCTCTTTAGCATACTCCGGACAAATGCCTCACACATTTATTGTATCTTCCCATTTTATGAG